>NC_083767.1:49157875-49312875 GCF_963514075.1 Conger conger
ACACGCACACGCACACGCACACAGAAACGCACACACACACACACACACAAACGCGCACACTCGCACGCACGCACACACACAAACGCACACACACACACACACACATAGATACACAAGCACACGCACACTCACACACACGCACACACACACACACACACACACACTGGCACGCACGCACGCACACACACACACACACACACACAAACGCCGGCAGATGTCCTGTTCTTAGTGTTCTGAGGCTGTGCTCATTCTTCAAATTCTTCTTCTTAACTGGAAGTGAGAACATGTAAAAGTCCCACGGACATTTCTGCTGGCATCATATACGTATCTACTGTACCCTGTACCCACACACAGCACAGGAAGGCAAATCAGTCAACAAGCTCAGGTGCTATAAAGGCAAACAGGTGATATTGGGGGTCTTCAAATCCAGCAATGAATGTGTCATGTTACTGTAGATGTATATCAGCATGAAGACATTGCACAAGAAATGCAACACTATATTGCGATCAAATTGTCTGCACAGACAGCCACATACTGTACACAAAACCTTTGATTGATGAAAATGCACATATTTACCAGTATGAGAAACACACCTGAGCATCAATTCATATACGACAGTACATCAGCCATACTGTAGGCAGAAGCAAGTAGGCAGCTCTGGTCCTGGTGTGCCAGATACCTTTGTGTTTTTTGCTCCATAACTGCCTAATGTCACTAATTATTAGGCTTGGACACAACTTTGACAAACAAATTAAAGTTATGATTTATTTTGCAAGCACAGTTTCGTGAGTTGAGTAGTCTCTAAACTCTTACTGCATTTACTTACCAGTCAAAGGAAGGAGAAATGTGGACTGAGTCTTTCTCCATTCAGACAGACTCAGTATTCAGCAATCAATCAGATTCGGGATTGAATGGAACAAAAACCAGGAGCAACTCTAATGTTAGCACCCCAGCTCCTGCCTCTTCCAGGGCTTTAGAGTTATTGTCTCCTCCATCTTTGTGAAATAACTTTGGCTTGGTCTCTCAGTGTAGCAGCAGTGTATGACTTTCATACAGAAGCTTCAAAACTACAAATAGAAGGGCAGAGAGCTTCATATGACATCTGTAATACTGTATGTAAAAAATCTCGTACTGTATATAAAATCATTTTTCACAATTGAGAATCGTGCAAATTAGCAGCTGCACTTGCTGAAATGGGCAGGTAAGTGTTAAGTGTTAAGTGTAAGTGTATAGGTGAGTTCTCTGCTTATCTACATACCACTGGTGGAAAGCAAATCCACAATGCTGTGTCCATGACTTTTCTTCTACTTGAATTTCCCCTGTCAGTTGGGTTGGTATGTATGTGACTTTGTGACTGAAATGTAACGATTATTCAATTATTCAATTAGTTCATATCGCGGATTCACATGTATATTGTACTCTAATGATGTTATGTGTGTAAACCTGTGACACACATGTGCTGGACTCCTGACAAATCACGCCAGAGATGTTACATGCACCGGAATGTCAGAAATCTTTTTGAAGATAAATGTTAAAAGAAACTTCCGGTTTACGGCCCTGGCATTGTGTTCTTTGTGCTTGGCCTTGAGTTGAATCACTGCACAGGGAATCGGAATAGATTAATAGGACTTGAATATTATTGACTGTAGATTTGGAAATACAAACGCATGAATAATCAACAGCAAAAGCAGAGATACTGTATATTTTTACAAAAAATCTAATAATCATGTATTGGGATGGAAATGATGGTTTTGTGCAGTAGCAGTGGACCCCCTTGCCTGCACAGTGCAGGGATAATGGACACATCTTCGCTGGGTGCCCTTTACCCCAGCAGTACAGTAATGAAGGAGCCTGATTCCCACACTTTACAGAAACTCTGCCCAGAGGTAGAGCTTCCATTCCCAAACATCTCACCGTTTCAGTCTGGAAATTCCCCAGATTCACAAAGACAAAAAATATAATACTCCAGCACTGCAGGGGGAGGAGGTGCCCATGACAAATATTGATACGGGAGGCTCTTTTGTTCCTGAAACCCTTAGGGACTGATCCAGTTTTTTTTTTTTTTTTTTTCATAAAAATGTGTATAACCACCATTATATCAACTAAATCAGGTATGTGTTACTTGTTATTAATTTGAGAAAAAGAAGTTCATTGAGAAATTCTCTGAGTTCTTCCTTTCTTTGTCTGAATTTGCCTGACTGGTTATGTTAACGGCTGGAGGTGAGTCACCCACTGTGTTGCATTTGCCAAACAATCCATCAAAAGACCAAAGGTGCATTTACTCCCAAACTGTTACACTACCCAAGAGTTTAGTGTCCCCTAACTAGCTTGTCGTTTTGTAATACAGTATATTTGTGTCTTATTGTTGGTGCTTCCTCCTGTCCTGAATGATTGCTGTTATGATACAATGATCAGTTTCAATGATATGCAGTCACTCCAATGTGTCTCCAATTGGTTCTGATGAAAAGATGAAATATAAGAACATTGTGGATCAACGTTATGTACGTTCATGCTCTAACTAAAATATCTAGAGTGACCAAGAATAATTTCATGTGCCACTTGCCAATCACTTTGTGTCCCATTGTTGCTGGTTATTTCCCTCCATACTGTACATTATTATTTATGCACATTCCCAGAAACATTAACAACAACTATAACTCTATGCACCTTGAAACTGAAATTCATTGCATATGTTTGAGATGATGCACCATGTACTGCCCTGAAACTGAACATGACTAGATTCATCCTCCAATGTGTTTTTTAGCCTGACCAAGGTGCACCTCTTCATCTGCTCAGATTAGAGATAATGAGTTTGTAAACTTCATAAGGGGATCGAAGCTTCATTCTGCCTGAATGAGTCAACCCCCCCCCCCCCCTCTAACACTGACAGACATTAGCAGAAATATGCTGTTTGATGAAGAGATGCTGTACTATATATAACAGGGCAATTATGATTAAACGGTGCACATAAAGTATAATGTTTGTCTGCTGATTTACAGTCAGGAGGGAAGAGAGGAAAAACACAACAATTCCATAGTGTCTGTGTGTTCCTCGCTGCATCACAGGCCTCTGGTGGTGCCTGGTTTCAATGTACTTCAGACAACAGGGGTATGTACACCACCATATGTACTGGCTCAGACCTCCACACCACATAATATGTCCAATCTGGTGATTGTGGCCTTCCTGCTACTTCTCTATATAGAAGGCAGCCAAGCAGTTACACAGGCAGCCATTCAAAACAGAAAGAAACACACCATACTTTTATTTTATTTTTACTTTTGCGTTTAAGAATGATTTGATTGAAGTGGGAGGGCCCTTCTTCTGAGAATTATAAGAACAATAACATGTTTCCTCTCCTTTATGTGGTCACAGCCATTCCTACATGGTTGCAAATTTAGGTTTTTTCTTCTCTTACCTGTTGCAGATTGCCACTAAGTAGACAAGTGGCATGTTAAGTATGGAGACACATGGTTCTGCATATAAACTCAGCAAAATGGAAATCTTATTAACGGTAAATTAATGTATTGATATTGATTCTGATATTATTCCAATTTTTTTAATTTTGAAAATGGACTTTTCTTTTAAAGTTTTTTGTTTCATTGACATTTTGAAATTAATATGTATAATTATAATGTAATATAATTAATAATATATAATATTATTTTTATTATTTTAAAAATAATTATATATATATGTGTATATATATATGTATATATGTATATATATATATATATATATATATATATATATATATATATATATATATATATATATATATATATATATATATATATATATATATATATATATAACACTATCTCTGAAGCATAATTTTATCAAAACATATAATTGCAACTGTGCGTGCAAGCTTTACTTCAAAACCTAAGGCTACCCTCGTATCACAACCTCATCTAGAGTGGGCTAAACTGGTTGTAAAATAGATTATTCTGGTTTTCCAGTTTGAGATACAGTGTCCCCCATACTTCACTGCTCATGTTGACACATAAAACAACTTCTGAACTGCCCAACACAATTGAGTCCTTATATGAAAGAAGTTAGAGAGCTGTAATGAGATTAAATGAATGTTGTTAAGTTATTTTAATTTGTTGGCTTTCAGGCATGAAAATGGCATAAACCAAAGGATGCAGAATAATTACTCGGTATAAAATATTATTTATTTAAAAGATAACATTTCCAGACATAGCAATTATAAGAAAATTTAAATAATACAGATTGCCGTATTAGATAACTTTCTTTGCACTGTTTTCTTTTCCAGGCAGAAAATGTAGGTAGCCATGATAATGTAGAACTTCTTTGTGCATGGGGTTTGGAGAAAGTCAAGATTGCTGTTGCATATGGATAAGGTGTGTGTGTCTGTGTGTGTGTGCGTGTGTGTGTGCCTGCGTGTGCATGTGTGCGCGAGAGAGCTAGAGCACATGGAGACATGCATTGTATGCAGTATTTAGTCATTATTATGACGAGCTATTTACCGGAAGCATGTTATTAGACACCATTCACTATTATTCACTGAATTATTATAGGATGTTTTACATGTTTTTACATTGCTCACAAAGCAGATTTTCATTTCAAAACCAAAAAGGGGTACTTTAAATATTTTAATCTTGGTTTTACTTTGCCTATTTGAATCAGTCTGTTTCTGTTATTGGTGTTTGTCGAGGCTTAGTTATTTGGTTACCAACTGTAACTCATTTAACATTCGTTTTTGGGCATGACTCATCCCATGGTTCAGAAGTACTTCACAAAATGGTTTCCTGTATAACTTTTTTTTAGTTCATGAGCTATATAAATGTTGGTTAATTCACCTAATAGAATTAACCTCAACGGACATGTAGAGTTTATGCAAATAGTATGTTTTTACATCTGTTTGAAACTGTGTGTGCTTCCTTTTTTTAAAACTTATTTGCCTCAGTCCAGAAAGTCAGGGGAATTCTGAATTGCTAAGCCAATAAGATGGGTTGTCAGATGGTGCGTGTCTTTGTGTGTGTGTGTGTGTGTGTGTGTCTGAGTATTGGTGTTTTTGTCATGATGGTAGTTGTCTCAACTGTGCCTAATTTTGTCAGACCAGATGTAAAATTGGCCAGTCTACAGCCCACTGACACACCTGTCCAGCAATCCTCCTCGTCTCTCGGCAACATGCCTTTTCACCTGAAGGACTGATTTTAGTCAGCCCGTTACAGGTATTGGTGTTTGTCGAGACTGAGTTATTTGGCTGCTGTAGACAGTACTCATTTTAAGTTTTCAGTGCCATCTCTGTTAATTTCTCCATTGACATATTTCATCTGTGAGGTTAACAGAGACCTAAATTCCCAACTGTAGTGATGACTGGGAGACTGAGAGTGGACAGAAAATGCAAGGGATTGTGCATCCAAACAGACCAGTGCACACCCTGCCGGTGGTGTCATCTTGACCATTGAGGATGAGCAGGGTGATGATTTGTGCTGAGAGGAGTCAACCCGAACCGCAGACCTGCGGGCTGAGAGGCCTCCTGCAGGTGTTTGTGAGGGGAAAAGGGTGAAAAAACCAGACTCAACCTGTGTGCCTCGTCCAGTCGCTGCAAAAGGCAGATGCGGAGGTTACACATTTGGAGGTAGAGATATGCTGGAGTGGCCCTTTGATTGGAGGAGAGAAATATAGCAACCCCAGGATGCAGGCAGGAAGTCGCAGTGAAGGAAGGTACTATTTTGAGTGAACAGTCCCATTGTCCATAGCGGAGGACTGGGGAAGGGAGGCGGGGGTGGCCGACGTCTACGACACGTTGAGAAGGTCCCTCTGTGTCCCCTCTTCGGTGACTCGCTCATGGCGGTCACACTGACAGACATGTGCAGAGGAGGAACTGTTATGTAACTGCTCTCTCTCTCTCTCTCTCTCTCTCTCTCTCTCTCTCCCTCTCTCTCTCAGTGGTTCCTCTCCGCACTCTTAAAGACGCAGTGCACCACGTGGCCCGCGGTAAGGAGAGCACGGGCCCGGGCCAACACCATGGAACCTTCCGTGGGCGGTGTCCGTCGCCGTGCTGACGAATTCAGAACGGAGCCGGGGGGGGGGGTGGGATGTGGGGTTATGGTGAGCTGCTGGGGGAAATGGGTAACGCGTGTGCTATTTGGGCTATTACACCCACAGGATGAGAGCGTGGATGCTGTGAATCACTAGAGGTCTATGGAAGCCCGGTGCTGATGTCTACACCCTCTGGCTTGCATTGTGGTTGTCAGCTCTGAAGCGAAATGACCCACCCCTGTACCTGACCCCTGACATTTCACATAACGCTATTGAGTAAATTTTACAGCAATAGGCTACGTGGTTTGAAGCTACACTTTGGCTTTCTCTTTCCTTTTTCTCAGCAAGCTTCTTTGGTTAAGTTATTTAGGCCACAAACAGCACGTAAAGGCCTCAGCTCCCTCAGCAGCTCCCTCAGCTGCACGTGCTGGGGGATTTTAAGCACTACGTGTCGCAGGAAGTAAGCTCTTTTATTTTTGCTTTTCTTTTGATAGTGAGTTGAGTCATGTTTGAATTTTATGGATGTAGAAACAAAGATGAGGGAAAACAAACTGTCAGGGCAGTATTTTGGTTAAATAGTGTATCTAAAAGCAACGTTACTCTGGGCTATGGATTTTTAAAAATGTCCTGTATTGCTACTTGGTGGAAACAACATGTAGTACAGCATGACAGCACAAACAACACCAGAAAACTAGAAAAAAACAAAGTCTTACTGTAGATTTTGTTTACCTGTTGCTTCTAAATATGAGGGCCAGGTCTTCATCTACTCTTATACACCCACACTCACTCACACGCACGCCCACATGTTCCTGTTACTTACATTTCACTGCTTGCTCTAGACAAGACATGCACCCAGCTGATGCTGCAAACATTTCCTCCGCCTCGCTGCTGCCTCTATCTCTCCCCAGACCCGGCGTGCCATCTGCCCCCAGCTTTACATTACTTACCATCTGGGAATCAGTCTCAACAACTTTTTTGCCCAAAAAAAAGTGAGAATTCATTTGCAGAATAACTCCATGTGTTAGAGAACGTGGGACAAACTTTCTTTTGAACAAATTCTAAAAGCATATCGCATATTTAAAGTTGGCTTAAATTCAGAGACTATCGATGGAGACGGTCAACGGATGTGATGAGGACCCACTTATATAGACAGCAAAATGTGACACAGATGTAACACTAAATTTGTTAATCACTTGTGTAAGAAATCACTGACATTGGGGTGCATATCCTCCTCTAGTGGCAGGAGGACTGAATTGCAGGAAATAATACTATGAATAAAAAAACACTAGTTCAAAATGACAAAAACATACAAATGCTTTATGTGACATGGCACAAATCAATATGTTTAGATCAATTCTCATATGAATTATCCTTCCCTTTTATGTTGACAGAATGTTTAGCTGTGGTGAGCTTAATTGCTCATGGCTCAGGCAGTAAGAGCAGTCGTCTGGCAGTCAGAGGGTTGCCGGTTCGATCCCCCGCCTGGGCTGTGTCGAAGTGTCCCTGAGCAAGACACCTAACCCCCAAATGCTCCTGACGAACTGGTCGGGGCCTTGCATGGCAGCCAATCGCTGTCGATGTGAGTGTGTGTATGAATGGGTGAATGGAGAAGCATCAATTGTACAGCGCTTTGGATAAAGGCGTTATATAAATGCCTGCCATTTAATTGGCTCCATTTGATTCATTATTGATTTGTGTATTTATGCAGATTCAGGTTCTACCCTGACGGATGGGGGGAGGAGTAAGGATAGCACATAAAAACCCAGAGTAGCAGAGCCCAGAGGAAATATAAATAGCTGTCTGACATTTTGAAACAAACACTAAGTGTTGTGGATGAGAGGGAGTTCCAGGAGGCGCAGGGTGGGCCTGCTTGTGGATGGGGCTGGACCGTTGGATGGTATCCTTGGGAAAGTTTGCAGCTCTCTGGCAGTATCTGGATCTCTGCTGGGGACAAATACCACACGGAAACGAGAGGAAGCCTGCTTTAGCTGAGAGGGCCATTTGGAGGAATGTTTCACTTCAAATGGAAAATGTTTGCAGCTGTCTGGTTTGTGTGTGTGTGTGTGTGTGTGTGTGTGTGGGGGGGGGGTGCATGGGTTCTTAGATCCATGAGCATGAACACACAGGCGTGTCTGTATGTGTGTGTGTGTGTGTGTGTGTGTGTATGGTCTGTGTGTATGTGTACAGTCTGTGTCTGTGTGCGCGTGTGTCTGCATGCGTGTGTGTGTGTGTGTGTGTGTATGGTCTGCGTGTATGTGTACAGTCTGTGTCTGTGTGCGCGTGTGTCTGCATGCGTGTGTGTGTATGTATGTGTTTAGTGTATGTATGTGTGTCCGTCCTCTCCTTCCAGCTTTATGCGTTTAAGTTACTGTGCATGTCTTTCATTTGGATTGATTGGACCCTGAAAATGTGGGTGTTTATCTTTTCGCTCGTGGCCCGGCTCCTCGTGTGGTGCCTGCTGAAGAGCTACAGTATGTGCAGGCAGCCAAAGCCATTACGCACTGAGCACACACGCCAGACAAGAGCGCTCTCTCACACAGCTCCACGGAACAAGCCCAACTCAGTGTGTCTACGGGTCTCCTCCAGAGCACCGGCCGGAGCTGAAGTTATGGTGTGTTCAGCAACAGTGGTTGGAAATCATTAGTCTATGAAGTGATTTCACTGAGGTTGTGGCTTATACAGTAGTGGCTGTGTACCACCAGGGCCTTCAGCTGTGTCTGTCAGAGAGAGCTACCCGTGGGCCAGGTTGAATGAAAACCCTGGCCTGGCCACAAAGACCGGATCACAGACCCGGTTCTCATGGCTGGTTCTTATGGGGTTGGAAACAAGGGTAACCACAGAAGAGGAGAGAAGCCATGGTGTATAGTGCATAGCTTATTGACGGTAACTGGCAAGGGTGTGTCAAGAGTTTTTGACTTAATCCCAGCCTGTACTTTTTATCCTATGACAGCATCAGCATTTCATAGTCCCCTGACGGGAGATTCTCCTCAAAGTCCAAACCTCACCAAGGTGTGGAGCTAGCAGAACTTTGTGGGACTCCTTGGCACTGCAAGCTCCACAGAGACGTGTGGGTTTTGCATTGCGGTTGATTGTTTGCTCCATGTCATCATTTATCTATCCTATGTTGCTCAGGATTTTCAGCTCTGAAATTTTGTCAACACTTTTTTGATATTTTCCAGGTAGTTTCTGAGTATGTGATGAATCGCCAGAAATCACCAGAAATCCACCGCAGTGTGTTGTTGTTGTCATTGTTGTCGTTGTTGTCATCGTTGTCGACGGCGTCGTCATTGCTGCGGTTGGTTCTGGCGTGCCTGGGCTGCCTATGTTCTGTTTGGTCTCAAAATGTGGTTTGGCTTTTTCATGGGCGATGACGTGATGTAACCTGGCAGAGTGGTGGATCGAGGATCGAGGTCTCAGTGTCTGACAACAGTCAGAGTAGGGAGGACATGTTACCATTACGATGGCCTGTCAGGAGCTCCACCGTGTGTGTGTGTGTATTTGTGTGCATGTGTGTGTATGTGTGGGTGACTGTGTGTGTGTGTGAATGCATGTGTGTGTTTGTGTGCATGCGTGCATGTGGGTGACTGTGTGTGTGTGTGTGTGTGTGTGCATGCACGTATGTGTGTGTTTGTTTGCACTGGTGTGTGTGTATGCATGCATGTGTGTGTGTGTGTTTGTGTGCGTGCACGTGTGTTTGTGGTTGCGTGCACGTGTGTGTGTGCATGCATGCATCTGTGTGTGTGTGTGTGTATCTTGGTCCCATGTGAAAAGCCAGCCATGACTGAGCAGTTTCCCAGTCTTTGCATGGCTCCTGATGACGGCACCCTCTTGGAATTTGCCTGCTTGTACTGGTGCATGAAAAAAGGAGGCGAGAACCTACCACAGCCAGGGACAGAGGAAAAATCCTCTGTTGTAGCACAGCTAAACCGACCGTATGGTGTCCCCTTTCTCTGCTCTGTTCTCTCTCTCTCTCTCTCTCTCTCTCTCTCTCTCTCTCTCCTTATTTTCCCCTTTTTCATTCTTTCATTTCTGTTTCTTATTCTTGTTACTTCCTGTCTGTGTTGTTGCATTGGTGTGTGTGTGTGTTTGTGTGTCTGTCTGTCTGCATGTATGTGTGCGTGCTTGTGTGTGTCTGCATGCATGTGTGTGTGGGTGTGTGTGAGTATGTGTTCGCTTGTGTGTGTGTCTGCACACAGGTTCAGGTGCGCATAGGTGTGTATGTGTGTATGTGCATGTCTGTGTGTATATGCGCATGTGTGTATGTCTGTAACTGTGTGTGCCTGTGTATGAGTATGTGTGTGTGTATGTGTGTGTGTATGAGTGTGTGTGTGTGTGTATGGTGTATGAGTGTGTGTGTGTATGTGTATGTGTATGTGTGTGTATGTGTATGCATGTGTATGTATGAGTGTGTGTGTGTGTATGTGTGTGGAGCAGGCGGGCTTAGGCTGAGGGTGCTGGGGAAGTTGCTGTGTGTGTTGGGGAGGTGTGGGGAAGTTGCTGTGTGTGTTGGGGAGGTGTGGGGAAGTTGCTGTGTGTGTTGAGGAGGTGTGGGGAAGTTGCTGTGTGTGTTGGGGAGGTGTGGGGAAGTTGCTGTGTGTGTTGGGGAGGTGTGGGGAAGTTGCTGTGTGTGTTGGGGAGGTGTGGGGAAGTTGCTGTGTGTGTTGGGGAGGTGTGGGGGAGGTGTTCCTCCGCTCACTCATCTGTCACATACTTTATTTGGGTTTTAGAGGAAAGGAAAAGGAAAAGAAATGGGGGACAACTCCCCCCTGAAAAAAAAATCTACTAAATTAACTAAATATCAGAGAAGGGGGCCTACTCCCCCATGTTGTTCCCTGCGAGACCGGGCAGGAATGGAAACCCTACCCTTGTGACCCCTCACCCTTCCCCAGCCATTGCACTGACAACAAAAGACAGATAAAGTAGGCAAGGCGTATTGAATACAGATTATTGAACAAGTCCCTTTTTTCCTTTTTTTCTCTCAAGAGTAAGGGACGAGGTACACTGTAGTTTCCCCAATTGCCCCCCCTCACCTGAGGAGCAATTGGTTGATTGGTGGATTTCTGCCTGGGGCCCGTGATGTTATTTGGGCGGAGTGGAGCTGCTTCTCATGGGGTGAAGGGTGACGTGATGCCCGGTATGCCAGCACTGCGAGGCGTGTGATGCTCTGGGGAACAGGGGCATGCCTGTCAGAGCCGGGACGTGTTGCTGACGCTTTTCCTAGAATACGCTGACATCTCTCCAGGGATGCATAACACGGCCCTGCTGACAGTCCAGTGTTGGGAAGGGCACAGGGGAATTGTGCAGAGGGTGTTTAAATCCGCCCACGTGCTCCTGTCCCTGGAGTCCAGAGGGAGAGGTGGCAGCTTGCACCCCTGCAGGTGTGGACACGCCATATGGCCTCCCTGCTACACCTGTCTGTGTCCCCGCACTCTGACATCACGGCCCAAAGCACCTGTCTGTGGCCCCGCCCTCTGACATCACAACTACCTGCCTTCCATGGCATATTGAGCTGTCTCCTTCAACTCTCATCCTCACAGTTTGTTATTTTAGAAATGCTCGCTACGTGTTCGTGAGAATATACAGTTGCCTGTTCCGCATTTTAAAAATGAAAATAAAACCTGGGGTCTCAAACTTCCGATACTCTCACACATTCCGTTTCTGTTCCAACTCATTGCCTGTTGACTAAAGGACATTTTTGTGATATGAAAGTGTTATCACATTGTAAACATTGGGCCTGTTTAAACCACAAAGCCATTAATGTATTATAATGCATACATGGACATAAAAATATCAATGGGTCTGGATTTTTAATTCATCAAAGTGCTCCAGGGGAAAAGCACTGAGGGATGTATAAAATAAAGAAGACAGTGTTTCCCAGTATTCAGTTTTCCGTGCGTAGAGTAATGACACAGTTTGTCTTGACTTTGCCAAGTATATGAGCTGAAAATGTTTAATTCTATCAAATTTTGAGAGTGGATTCCCACATTACTGTATGTGATTACAGACGACGACAGTGCTCTCTGATGAATGACCTTTTGCTGTTTATAATTTAGAACAAACCGTTGTTGAGTGTGTGGAATATGCTTGCCTTGCGTATTCTTTATTTGAGAAAGAATGCATGGAGAGGAGACTGCGTTTCCTGCTCCTTCACTTCATAAACTTTGACTGCGGAGGACAAAAATGCCTTATGAGAAGTTGCTTTACTGACCATCCAGTAGAAAGTCCTGATATATTTTGTAAAAAAAGGACAGTCAGGGTCTAACAGCGCTGTTGTTGTGTTGTATCAGGGTTTGGGCTCTGGGTGTAGCAGTGCTGTTGTTGTGTTGTATCAGCGTTTGGGCTCTGGGTGTAGCGGTGCTGTTGTTGTGTTGTATCAGCGTTTGGGCTCTGGGTGTAGCGGTGCTGTTGTTGTGTTGTATCAGGGTTTGGGCTCTGGGTGTAGCAGTGGTGTTGTTGTGTTGTATCAGCGTTTGGGCTCTGGGTGTAGCGGTGCTGTTGTTGTGTTGTATCAGAGTTTGGGCTCTGGGTGTAGCGGTGCTGTTGTTGTGTTGTATCAGGGTTTGGGCTCTGGGTGTAGCGGTGCTGTTGTTGTGTTGTATCAGAGTTTGGCCTCTGGGTGTAGCGGTGCTGTTGTTGTGTTGTATCAGGGTTTGGGCTCTGGGTGTAGCGGTGCTGTTGTTGTGCTGGATCAGGGTTTGGGCTCTGGGTGTAGCGGTGCTGTTGTTGTGTTGTATCAGCGTTTGGGCTCTGGGTGTAGCGGTGCTGTTGTTGTGCTGGATCAGGGTTTGGGCTCTGGGTGTAGCAGTGCTGTTGTTGTGTTGTATCAGGGTTTGGGCTCTGGGTGTAGCGGTGCTGTTGTTGTGTTGTATCAGCGTTTGGGCTCTGGGTGTAGCAGTGCTATGCTGTATCAGGATTTGGGCTCAGGGTGTTTTTTCGACCGTGGAACACGTTTAAGCTCCTCAGCGCCCCTATTTGAATTACAAATAGAATGATTTTCCACTCGTTCACAGGTTTGGTCAGCGCAGGAATTTGAACCCATTCCAAACTGTGACAATGACACCCCCCACCCCCCAGGACACCCCACCCTCCCCCAGCCTGACCGCACGCTGCTCCTGCGTTGTGTTAACTTCCCCTGGTCCTCTCTGCTGATTGGTCGCACTTTACCAGCTGACCCAAGGGAGGGCATTGTCTAGCCTCTCCTGCTCCATTCCTCTCTGTCTCCCTGTCATTTTTTTCATTATTTGCTTATTAAAAACAGCCTTGTTCAGTCTCCAAGTCATCATGACACCCATTTAGCATGCTCGTCAAAAAAAGTACATGAATATTTAAGACGGATTGGCGGGCCAAGGGGTGTGTGTGTGTGTGTGTGTGAGTGAGAGAGAGAGAAAGAGAGAGGGAGCAGGGAGAGAGACAGAGAGAAAGAGTGGGGGATAGGGAGAGAGCAAGAAAAGAGGGAAAAAGCAGGGAGAGCAAACAAGAGAAGGAGAGAGAGAGCAGGAAGAGAGATATGGAGAGAGGGAGAGAGCAGGAAGAGAGACATGGAGAGAGGGAGAGAGAGCAGGAAGAGAGACATGGAGAGAGAGCAGGGAGAGAGGGAGAGAGAGAAAGGGTGGGGGATAGAGAGGGAGAGGGAGAGAGAGACAGAGCGAGATAGAGCAGGGAGAGAGAGAAAGCGAGAGAGAGAGCAGGAGCGGGGGAGAGAGAATGAAAAGGAGAGTAAATAGGATTAGTTTGGTATGCCCAAGGGGAAGGAGCAGTTGTCCAGGATTGAGGGGCAGCAGCAGAGAGAGCCGGGCTGTAGGGCAGGCAGGCCCTGCGATGGGATTAGACATGCTCTCTGGGGCTGGAGCGCCCGCGCTGCCTCCGGTCACGGCTGCTGCCACTCCACCAGATGCCTGTAGAGGTGCGAGTCTGGGGGGAGGGTGCGGGCGCGGGGTTGAAGGGGGGACACAGACAGCCCCCTGCTGCAGGGCCCCCCGCCCCCCCGCACCGCTGCGCACTCGGACCCTCGCCCAAAAACACGGGGGAAAAAAGAAAATTCAATTTGGAGGACAAAAAAAAAAGTGAAGATGTCCCATTTCCATCTGTTGACATGACAGGGGTTCCCCGCCAGGATCAGGTAGAGCTGAGCCAATGGAGGGTGTGTGGCGCAGGGGCGCGGGGGGGGGGGGGGTCCTGTTTCAAGCATCTTTTTTCATTTAAATTAAAAAGCTGATTTTCTTCCATGGCTGGTTCCGCGGAGGAAAGCTGTTCCTTTTGACAGTCGGACAGATTTGTTGGGGATTCAGTTTTCTTCATGTTTAAAAATATATTTCCTGGTCCCCTGAACAGCTTAGCTGTTCTAATGCCCAAAACCACTTACAGATCACGTCTATTCACTTTTTTTCATCTCTTATTTTATTCTTTATTCAGTTTTATCACACCTAATCCATACCTTCCAGCCTGATGCATATTAAAAGTTTACAAAGTCACAATCACTTGAATTCTTTTTGTCCCTTTTCAAGAGACAAAAATAAATTGAACAGGTGTGGAAAGTCAGACCCAGAGAGGGAAAAGTCTGCGTATTCTTGTTTTTGCCCGAGGACTAAATGATGGGAAAATAGAGAAATTGAAAGAAGATATTCCATCGTCATTTATATTCTATGGACATAGATATTCCATAGTGGGTGACGTTCACGGTGAAATTAAACATTCTGCAGACAGTGATATTCAGCAGATTTTCCTTGGTCTGTACTGTTGTCCACAGGTTTCAAATTCATTTGGAGTTTTGCATTTGAATCTTTCATGGCAGCCTGTGTGCTCTAAAGCCAGTGTGCAGAAGTGTGACTCACCCATCCATGCCTGGGGGTGGACTGATAGGTGGTACCTGGCTCCAAACTCATTCTAATTCTGCTGATAGTTGTTGCAAAACTTGAACTTTTGGGAATTAAAATCGATTGATTTTGAGCCTAATTGTATTTACTTGAATATAAAATGCATCTGTTTGAGTATTCAGGCAATCTAGTTAGTCGTTATAGTTGTCTATTATGAACTACCTATGTACACTAGGCCATTGTGATTCAGTGTGGAGAGCAAAACCTAGGTTTCATTGTCGACAATAAATGAAACTGCAATTTAATGAAAAACACTTCTTTTTTTTTTTATCTTTGAGAAGGGTCTCAGTATGAGTGGTTTCTCCACAGTCCTGCAAAGGGTATGAGAAATACTTGCTAACCATACTTTTGAAACATAACTGAATGTGAATGTAACTTTTGCCTTTGCAACCTGTACAGTAAGGTACTACAACAAGAGAGGGACTTGTAAGATTTTTTCCATTACATTACAGTATAGATCGAGTGAGAACTTAAGGGACGCAACATCTATGGTGTTCCATTCTGCTGGTGTTTATCTGATACAAATAACACACAAATGCAGCATTTATATACTCAGAAAAAGAAGTCACATTGACCATTGCCCCAGAGACTGATAGTGGGGGAAAAACACTGGCCTCTACTGGCTTTCTAAAGCCCCTTTCCCACCGCAGGTACCTTTACCGGAACTCGGGAACTTTTTGAGGAACTCAGGAAGTAAAGCCCCTTTTCCACTGGAGGAACCTCAGCCATTTCGGTTCCTGGGGCATGGTTCCTATTCCTCTTTCCAGTCCTTGCTTGTGAGGTAGTACTTTCCCAAGCATCCACAAGCTTTTTGGGGGGAGCTTGCCATACTGAACACCGCTGAACATCGGTTTGCTCAGTTGTAGGAGATTTACGTTCTGGTGATATTGTATTACAACGGGGAAATGTAATGGGGGGAAATAAACTAATTGAGAGCCCTATTGCTCTTTGGGAAATAATAGTGAACCTCAATAGAAATCTTAGCATCAATCCTAACAGTAGTAATGGAGTGTGATGTGTATTAAATCCTTAATAAATCCTTAGTGGAGTTATTGACAGTTGTGCTGTCGGTCCCTGATATGATTCCAACTAAAAACCACCCTTCACAGTTAAAAGACCATGACTCATTCCCCTTTTACCACTACTGCCTGCTACTGTAAACCACTGGACAATACTGTGCAGCGTTGGTGTTAGCTGCACTCAGAGAGTGAAGGCTTTTGAAATGGATCCCAGGATACAATCAGGGAAGTTGTTCTTTTTGAGAAGCCAGACCCCTCCCCCAGTGGTCAAAGTGCATTGATTATTTTTGGATAAATACTGAAGGAGCACTTGTTCCCCCTTCATCCTACGCAGACAGCGGTGCACCGATCCTGCAGCCTTCCCCCCATGCCACCCCCCCTTGTCTTTCTCATGCTCTTTCCCATCTGGTGTTCCCTCTGTCGCCCTCCCATATCCCACAATGCACTCTGACGCACAATGCTCTGTGTTGGGAGTTCCAGAGCTCAGATGGTTCCACTGTTCCCTTCTGCTCATTCTGATTTGTCTGTGTGGGACATCATAACCGGCTTCTTTCTACCAGAATTTAAATCACCCAATCAGGTACTTTAAAATTTGCTCACCAGCCCTTAGCGGAATAATAAACTGAGTCTTTATGAATGTTCTTCTCACGCACAAGGTTGATTTGGATGTGGATGGGCAAGATGTGTTCGGTAGATATAGAATAGATTTGTAAGGTAATAGGTCAGACAATAAAATACTTAAATTAAGTATCTCAGTTACAGTGGCAGTCCAGAAGACTTTAATTGTCCATCTGCTGTACAGACATAGTTGGAATCTGTGTTGTCTGCGGTTTACCACATTGAAAGACTGTTTACAGCGCCCTGATGGGTCTCCCTCTGCTACATCCACATCAGTTTGATATGAATCATGAAGAATGGCCCCCCGGTTGCCCTGACTGACTGACAGTGCTGCTGATTGAGCAGTGGGCTGAAATGTGGATTTAAGTGGACAAAGCGGAGACCACATCACGAGCGGACACGGCCGTGAGTCATGGATGCTGTCAGCTTGGGGTTTCTCCACCAGAATCTGAACGTTGTCATCTGTTCGCATCTCTTTTCAACTGCTCGTTAGGAAAAGTTTTTTTCACCCGACACGCGTACTTCTGAATTCCCAGGTCGCAGATAAAAGATGTTGAGGATCCCTAATGCGGTGTAATGAGGTGTACAGCAAACATTAAGAAGCAGTCTTTACAATGATATTAAAAAATAGCTGCTATGCTATTTCAAAATAGCGTGGGGGTAGCGTTAGCGATAAACTTCCTTTTTTGTATGAGACACTGAACAGGGTGGTCTGTCAGACTGGGCTGGCATGGCACTCCCTTATACAGTCAGCCTGGGTCTCATAAACCTCTGTGGGGTGAGGGAGCTGGAGACCGGCTGGCCTGCACTGCGGGCGCTGAGGTAAATAATGATCGTCAGCGTTCCCGCGCGGGTGCCAGGTTTGGGGTGGGCGAGAAGGAGGGACGGGACCTGGCAGGTCTGGGCCGTGAACCCCGAGGCTGCGGGCTTGAGGTTTCCTGTGAAGGGCAGAGACGGCAGCCATTTTAAAAACAGGGAAACTCAGCTGAGTGTGTTGGGTCCGAGTACCAGCGTTGTTTATGAGAGCGAGGGCACATATTCATAATACAACGTGGGTGTGCGCTTTAGGAATTGTTTTTAGACAATGAAATGAAGCGCAAATCAATGAAATAAGCTGATTTAAAAAAGAAATGCGCAATCAATGCTTTTATGGTAAACCTGCGTTATTATGACTATGTGCATTCGCTCAAATAAACACTTTTGAGGGCATAGAACAGAAAAAATCACACAATACCCCTTCAGCATTTGCCTTTGCAGTGCTCACCATGCCAGATATGGTTGCGTATTCATAGCTTGTTGTAGTATTTTACTACTTTATGTGACTGCAATAGCATTACCTTTCCACCACTACACCTTCTGGACGTCATTTGTGACATGTTTTTGTGAGGTTCTTTAAAATGGCAGTGTAGTAGGTAATTTGGATAGTGCGGTTGTTTCTACGTCTCGGACGGCTGGTGAATCAGGGTACGGCGGTTATCTCTTCCTGTTTAGCTCTCCCGCGTGTGTGCGCACGCATGCGACCGCCCAAGTCACTCCCGCAGCCCGCCACTTTTTCAACCCCCGGAGGAAATGAGTTTTTCCATGCTCCTGCGCATTCTGACGTTTATCACCAAGATCACTAGGAAGCTGTGAGAGAGGAAGAAAGTGGCTTGGCTTGGGATCTGTCACCGGGGGCTTCAACATATATGTCACTAAACTATGCTGCAGCCGCTGAAATTGGGACCTTCTGTTGGAACTGTGGGAACCAACGTACTTCAGTTTAACCTTCCCCTATCGTTTAGGATAATCTCCTGTTATGTGTTGTTAATAACCCCCCCCCCCCCCCCCCCCCCCGTACCCCCAACTCTCACATTGATGAATTAAAATGATAACAGTTTTGTGTGTGTGTGTGTGTGTGTGGGTTTGTCTTTGATCTGCACCGGAAGCCACAAAGTAATGATGAAAATTATACTGTAAATCAAAATAATGCAATAACAAGGAACGCCTGGGCTTTGAGTTCCAGATTGGATCTGTTTTTTTACCAGGCGGGAGTTCCAGGGCTTAAGAAAGTCCCAGCAGAACCACAGCGACCTGACACAGGCTGGCAACAGTCTTTGTTATTAGAGTGTGGATCGACTCCTGCACAGGTTACGGCTTTAAGGCTTTCAACTTGACACTTAAAGACCTTTTCTTCTTCCTGCGTTTGCCTTTAGGCAAAGATAAAAACAGGTGTGTTTTATGGTCATTTCATAGGAAGTTTGCAAGTTCGCAAGTTTGCAAGTTCTCCCTGTGTTCACATGGGTTTCCTCCTGGCTCTCCGGTTTCCTCCCACAAGGAAAGACATGTCAGGTTAGGTATTGTATACTCCTGGCATTGCCCTTGACCAAGGCACTGGCCCCTCAGAACTGGAGTTGGTCCCCGGGCGCTGCACTGTGGTTGCCCACTGCTCCTGAGTAACTAGGATAGGTTAAATGGATAGGACAATTTACCCCATGGGGTTCAATAAAGTATATCTCTGTACTTATTTCTATCTCTGGCATTTCTGTGTATAACGAGGCGTGAGCAACGTCATGTCGGCAGTTGTGCTTCACGTGTTCCAATGCGGCTCTCCATGGGCACATGCAGCGTGATGAATGGAGAGCAGGTGGTGAAAGGAAGGATTGAATTGCGGAAAAGAGAGGGCCCGAGAACGTCACGGAGGACAATGATGGAATGACGCAGGAAGACAGTGTGGAGACCGGCTCATCACACACGCAGGGTGTGAGACTCAGGAAATGAGAGAGAATACCTGTGGAAAAATTCCTACCTATTCAGACACGAGGCAGGCCAGACAGGGTCAGTGGCCACGAGGTTGGGGGGGTGTGTGGGGTGCTACCTCGGTCAGTTCCGCTCAGGGGAAAGGTGAAAGGTGTGGACCTTACTTGCGACACCTTTTCCACTGTACAGTAGCATCTACCCACAGGGCCTCAACAGCCGTGGGGGTTCTGTGCCTCTGTTCACTGGTGGTGGGACCAGGACAGAGACAGGAAGATGGTGAAGGTATTTTCTGGAATGTGTACCGATAGCATCGATGTGCTAATGCTAGACTTTTACTAAGGATATTAATGCTAAAACATTCATTAAAGTAGCATGTCTCCTTTTGATGAAAAATAGAAAATAAGCTAATCAATGAATGGAAATCGGCTTTGCTAAATGTGAGCTATATGATCCAGTAGAGCGATCCTGATATAATACCGCATTCATCTCCACAGTCAGGCCCTGCAGCTCCATAATGACCCATCAGCATTTCCCCTCGGTGAAGAAGGAAAGGCCCCTGTATGTGGAAGTGAACATGTCGTCCACCCTGGTGCCCCCCCCCCCCCGCCCCCCCCCTGACACGTGGCAGGAACAAGACAGGAAAAGAACAAACAAGGGCGCGGATCGGGGCTCTCAGGGTGAGGCAGGGGTCGCGTTTTTATGTCAAACGGGACACCTGAAATAGTTGCCTCTCCGATGAGGACAATGACCCAGGCGGGCGGGATGTGCGCTGTTGTGATAGCCGGGCTCCAGAGGAAGGGCCCGCTCTGGGGCCCGCTGGAAACCCGCTGCACCGTGCCAACGGCCCTGATTACAGCCCAGCCCGTTCCTGCCTCTGGGCCCGCAGCGCGGGTGAGACGCCAGGACCGCCGGGCTATCTGCGCACTTACGCGTGTTTACGCCGTTTACTTCTTTTTACAGCGCATGCATGCAGGGCTTCCATTTTATGGGAGCGTTTGCTCCAGAAGATTGATGTGTGCCAACTGGAAAAATCGTTTCTACTAATTGGGATTCATCAGTGTGCTCCTATATTTTTTTACTTACCGTAGGAGTTAAATGTTAGCGTAGCGTAGCTGTATGTACTGTATGTGTTCATTTAGCTTGCAGGGCTGTCTGGAAGCCCGGTCCGATGCATGTATTTGACACTAGAAGGTAGAGCAATGATACACACTTTTTACGGATTACTAGCAGGTGTGCTGGAGGAGGGGTTATGCGGAGCTCATGGAGATAGTGTGATGAGGGTCAGACTCCACATGGGATAGGATGAACATATGTGTGAGTGATGGATTTGATATGTTAAAAACCCCACAGTCCCCTCATCGTCCTGCAGTTTTGGGGGTTTGCCTTTGCTCTCCGTGCCTCCTGCCCCACCCTCCACCCCTGAAACCACCGGCTGAGCCTGGCATGTAGGACATGGGGCAGAACAATACCTTGACTTACCCCCCGGTGTGAGGAACTTTCCAGTGGGGTGGCTCCGTGTGCGCCCCCACATCAGAACGGTTTCCTGGCCCGAAGAACGCAGGTCCGGCCCCTGCCAGAATAAGTACACCAGTTAATGGCTTGGAACCCCGGCTTATCTTGGCCATCAGCTCAACAAAAGCTATAATTATCTACAAAATAAACTCTCCCCTTGATTGTTACACAAATAATGCATTAAACAGTTCCAGATAAACTTTATTCTGTATAATACGACTCACCCCTGCAGAGAGAGGCCACATTTCACCACGCAGCTGCAGAAGTCATCAGCAAGCAGAATTTATCTTTAAGAAAACAAATAGATAAATAAAGACATTTTCTTTTGAGAAATGCTTTTTTTTCCTTCATTACAATTTTACCATATTTGTTTGCTTTTAGTATTACTCAGCATTGTCAACCTTATGTGGTTTTGCTTTATATAGGCCCAGACATTATTTTTGGCATTTTTCAGCAGTTTGCCTCCTTGTTCCCCTCCTCCCACGCTGGCTGGCCCTTCTCCAAGAGGGCCGAGGAAGCCTGGCACTCGCCTGGAGCTCTCGGCCAGGCGGGGCAGCTGGGATCTGGGGGAGCTCCCTGCAGCTCTGCAGTGTGCTGGCAGCCTCCTTCCTCCCACCCACACCCCCACCCCTCCCAATTCTGCCTTTTGCTTCCAGCCAGCTTCAGAACACAATACACAATATGCACTGCTGTGCAAGCGCACACACACAGGCGTACACACACACACACAGACAGACACTCGCACAGAAGGACACACAGACGGGCCATTCTAAGAAAGGACACCGAAGGCGGAAGGTGCAGCAGACGCTCCTCAGAGCCTCAGCTTGGTTTTTGCGCGGTGCCCGACACAGACGGTCGCGCACAAGACCGGTCCTATTTATTGTCTGTGGCAGAGCTCTTCACAACACTCCAGAGTCTCTTCATTGGAATCAAAGAGCTCATTCAAGGGGTTTCAAAAACTCCGGAAACAACGGAGGGGGCCAATGGCGTTCTGCCGCCCTGCTGTGCAGTAGAGGCGGGACGTAACAGGACTAGGTAGCTGGTGCTCGCGGTTCCAGGTGAATACATCTCATCCAAAGCGTCCTCCATTTTGTGCCATAACCCATGGAAAGTTTAAAAACCTCCATGGGTCATAAACTCAGCTGGAGTCAAGCCATGGCAAGGCAGGTACGGTACGTTTCACTGTTCTTCTCAGACAGTGGTGCCATGCCCCCGCCCCCCCCCCCCCCCCCAGTTTAAGGTGTTACTGACAACCTCTCATTAGCTCACTCCACATTCTCAACAGCAAGAAGCAGTAAAAATAAATTCCTTCCTAATAGCGCATGAATGCCATGATTCAACACTTGTTATTGTTTGAACCCTAGCGGATCTTTCCGTATTACCTCAACCCAGAGGTTCAGGGCATCTACCTATAACATAACACTCCGGGTTTGTTCCCGTGCCTTTTTTTTGTTTTTGTTTTCTGTTTGGGTTTTTATCTCTTATAATAAATAAATATGCACTTTGATACTTTGCAGCCCAACTGTACACTTGTCAGACTGTGACGGCTGTGCGAGTTTTCAAATCGCTGCCCGCTTTGAGGGAGGTTAGTGACCCACCATACGCCCCCGTAAAAGGCTCAGGGTAAACAGGCTCAATGGGACGACTGTAAGACTTGGACTGTGTTCTTGTAAATAATTGCACTCATTGTTCTGCCACTGTTGGTTATGGTCACAAGCTGTTTGGTAGGCCCCTGTCTGTCTGCTGCTCCCCATGTACCCAGTGTCAGCGACGCACCCGGAGGGGGAAGACTTGTGCCAGGGGTGAGGTGCCAGCTCCCTGACCCTGCTGCCCGGAGTCACACATGCCCAGGCTGGGGAGAGGGGGAGCCGGGGAGTGGGGTGGATGGGGTTGAGACCGGGCCTCTGGGCCTTGGGAAGGGCACCCTACAGAGCATGACTGCCATTAAATAAACCCTCTTCAAAGACCAAATTCTTTGTTACAGCAGGCAACATCCAGGGCAGTGCTTGTCGTGTGAAAGCGCTCGGTCGTATTGCTTTATTGCCGCCATTTCTTCCCGCTGCGTACAGTGATGGTGGGAAAGTACGTTGTCTGAGTGTCATACAGTAGATCACCTGCACACCTTACCTAAGCAACAAATTCCTCTCAGTCATGGTTGTTATTTGTGGCCTACCCAGAGTCTGGTCTGTGCTTCCTTGCAAGCCGATGGTTCTCTGTACCTTGCGGAAAAGCCTGCCTCCTGTGTTGCTGATGTATATATTTTTGTTCAGATTAATGATGTGGGAACAGCGATGAAAGGAGCTCTCACTCTCTCTACAGTAAATCAAACTCCTCTTTTTTTAGTCTGCAGTCAACAGGAACATTTCCATATAAATGCCCGGGACTTGAATAATGGGAGTCACGATTAAGTAAGAGAACGCTTAGGATGTTAAGACACTTTTTGGCTGGGGCTCCAGGAACTATTTCAATATTTTTTTTCTTTTTCTTTTAGCCGCTGCTTTCAAGGCAATATCAGCTGTTGCCCTCGAAGAGAGGCCAAACATGGAAAAGGCCTTTTCAGGCTTGCACATCCACTCTGAATGATACTGTACATAATATTTCTTAAGAAGGCATAAGCAAACAATAATAAGTAAAATAAGAGGAAGGCTTCAGAAGATTGTGCTGGTTCCTCCTCTCTCAAAGTGCCTAATCTGGTTTCAGCTGCTCGTTCTCCGAGCTCGTAAGTAACCGTGGGAACTGACCGGCCCCTCCAAAGTGTGCTCATCTGCAGCCTATAATGATGGAACCTCAATGATATCATGAATTTTTTTGGGGGGGGGGAGAAGCGGGCTCTGGTAACAGTGCCGTGGGCCGTTCCTCCAATAGCGGGGTACGGCAGGGTGTTGCCGGGCAGAACAGGCAGGGTCCTTCAATGGGATTCAGATGCGGAGCGCTCTTTTTTCACGGAGCGCGAGCAGCCAGTCGGTTTGCTGGAGAACCCCAGAGGCCTTAAGGCGGGTCGAGCCAACTGTAAATGTCAGCCATGAATGCTGGCCTTCGTAACAATGTGCAATCTGATATAGTCCACCCCGCGGGCCACGGCGTTTGATCTGAGCCTGCTTCCACGCTGCAGTTAACTTTCTATGGAGAGGGGAGAAGGAGAAAGAGCATTACATATCTTAAATGCTATGGATTTTTTCATGATTAGATGTTGTGGAAGATAAAAAGCAATTTCATGCTTTCAGGGATATTTGGAGTATGGGCTGGAATGTTAATCAGGGTTATAGTGCATCCTGTCCACATTAAAGGCAAACATCGCCAGCGGTCCAAGTGTCCATGTCAGGGTCTTGTCAGAGAACAAAAAACTCATTCCTGATGTGTTGCTTTGTGTCCAAGATGATTTTCTTACATAAATAAGCAAAGTGACTCAAGTTTGATGTATTACTCTAACCTAACTATCACTTAAGAGGAGGTAGCCACAAAGTTGAAGGAAATAATATATTCTATAGAAGTACAGTCAGAACCAGAAACCACACTGGAACTAATCCTGAGAGGTAACAAATATGTTGACACCTTTCATATTCATACTAAATAGTGGTTGTATAAATTAAATAGTGGTAACCATGGAATGTCCATGAGCTGGTTTATGGTTATTTGCTGAAATATCAAGTAATATCACAATGTCACAGAAGTGATATTACAAGTGCCATTTTGAGGTATCGAAATTCCCCTGGGAAACCCCTGATTGTAATGTCATTTCCCATTAAATGTGGGACAACCAGATATTTGAGCGTCAACAAAAACAATCACCTCCCCACACCTCCCAGTAATGCTATGCCACGTCATAGACATAGGCAATGTCCTACAGGCACGTTTCTGACAGCTCCAGAACAAAGCTCAACAGGACACAGACGTGTGAGCATTCACAGACCTGCATTTACTGCTCATTGCATTTCACAGCTTATCCACAGCAGTCATGTGATGTGTTGGAAAGTATTTTGAAGAATGTCGGACAGCCTTAACCCTTTAATGGTCTGCTTGGATTGTATCATTGTCTGCGAGTACACCAGTTAGAGGGTTAATGACCAGTCCTGATAGGGTGGAGTCATACGTGCACATGCTCTGCGTTCTCTTGTTGGTGTGCTCGGTGAAGAGAAAGTGAAAGTGCATTGGAGACACAATGCTTGATCTACAAAACTACATTTGCTATTAGTTATTGCTGACACTGATAATATATCAATTAAGTTGAAGTTCCCAAGTTGATAATGTCTGATTCATTTAATACGCTCAAGCACATCATCGTACTAGCCTGCCATGTTATCAAATTTTGGTTATCCACTGAATAATCATAATTTGATAACCCTATGGATGCTAAAGTGTGAAAGGACAATCTGTTATATACTCTCATAAAAAAAATAAAAAAAAATGGCAGGCATTTATAGAGCGCCTTTATTCAAAGCGCTGTACAATTGATGCTTCTCCATTAACCCATTCATACACACACTCACACACTGACGGCGATTGGCTGCCATGCAAGGCCCCGACCAGCTCGTCAGGAGCATTTGGGGGTTAGGTGTCTTGCTCAGGGACACTTGGACACCGGCAACCCTCCGACTGCCAGACGACTGCTCTTACTGCCTGAGCCATGTCACCCCCTATCATAACAATCTCTATTTTATATGTTGCCTTCTGCATGAAGTGCATTAGTATTCAGGCTGATGATTGTATTAATCCATCATTGAACAGATTAAAAATATACTATGGCTGAACTCAATCCCATAATATTTTGTCCATATAAAACACATAATATTTTTGGGGCACATAAAATAAAAAATAAAAAAAGAAGCGAGAGAACTTGAAAATGGCATAGAATGCTTTAATATTCCAATGAAATGTTTCTCAATCAGTAATGCATTTACAGCAAGCAGTTAAAGAGCTTACTGTTTTACGGACTACATTATGGTTCTCACAAGTGGAATCAGGCATTGAATTCAGTCAACATTTGTCTAACACTTTGACTCTCAATTAAATACACGTAATGAAAACTACACTCAGTGTGTAGTTATTAGGTATTTATTAGACTTATTTTTTAGACTTACTAAGTTTTCTGCTGCTGTCGCCTATCCACTTAGTGGTTTGATGCATTTGTTTGTTCAGAGATCCTCTGTTGTAATGTGTGGTTATTTGCGTTACTGTCACCAGTCTGGTCCTTGACCTGCTCTGACCTCTCTCATTAACAGTGCATTTCTACGTGCAGGACTGCTGCTCACTGGATGTTTTTTGTTTGTTGCACCATTTTCTACAAACTCTAGAGACTGTTGTGTGTGAAAATCCTAGGAGATCAGCGGTTTCTCCGATACTGAAACCACCCCGTCTGGCACCCACAATCATGCCATGATCAAAGTCACTCAGATCAAATTTTGCATTAAAATCTAACACTTGTATTTGCTAGTAAGTCAATGTTATGGACAAATGCTAATTGAATCCAGGCCAGCCTCCTCATTAACAAACCCATAGACCATATCTTCCGAAGGGAAATTATTTCAAGCTGAGGATTTTGTTAAAATTCAGGTGCTCATGTTTATGCCTATCCATAGTCAATTGGCCACCATTGGGCAAACATGTGTTTATAGCAAGCATACTTCTGTGTCCCTGGTGATGTTCAGGGCCCCCTCTCAGAGGTAAGGATGCAATCAAGTGGCAAGAACTAGGCAAAAGGCTCCAAGGAGTTCTTGGGAGCATCCCAATACTCTAAAACTATGTCCTCCTTTCTTTCACTGCCACCTTGTCTCCTATGGAAGGAAAGGAGGATGTTTTTTGAGAATCGGGACACGCCCCTTGTATTCGTTATTCAAGCTTAAAGACAGGATGTGCCTCAGTACAGTCTATCGACGTAAAGATTTCTTTACAGGTACTGTAACATGAGATATATGAGCCTGTATATTATGAAAACAAAATAATACTTCTCATTGTAAACAGAGAGCAATAGCAGAGGGCCTCTTTGACTATTTTTTAAACTACATACAGGTGTACTCAACATCCTACTGTGGTGCTCATTATCGACTAAGAGAGAACAGCAGCAGCGGTAAAGTTATTGTACAGACAAAGAGGAAGTAGATCAAGCACTGTTTTTATACTGTTCTTCAGGTTTGGGAGCCTTCCAAGTTCCAAATACAGTGGTCTCCCGTATGATTTGAATTGAATGCCTTGCATGACTGTGGCTACAGGGAGACTTGTTTGTGGCCGTAGCACCACCCAGGAAAACAAGGTTGAAATTGACATGGCATTCACCTTCATTTAGGCACCTGTGTGATCTGTCTATGCCCAGTATATTATGTTAAACCTTTACTAGTTCTGTTTTTCAACATGAAAACTTTCCACTCTTGCTACAGATCCTTACTCCTGCAATCTTCGCCACCATAGCAACCTTTCTACTGAATTGTGTTCAGTAAAAACAACTCAGATCGCAACATTCTTCTAATCACGCGATCATGTGACAAGTGACAGATTAATGCACTTGTTCATCCCCAATATTGCTGCGGCGTTGGATACAGTTTCCAGGGAAAGAGTGGAAGTTTGGCTCTGATTCCTTCATGACATCATAATAGCACTGAGTCACGCCGGCTGATCTGTTCTCGGCCAGGTGCGGAAATGGCGGTTCGTGGAAACAGAGTTTTCATTCCAGTCAAATTCTCTTGTGGATTTGCAAACGGAGGGACTTTACAAGATGGAGGCTGAGAAAAATTCACAAGTGAAACGCCTGATGCCTGACACATCCGCCACTGTCAAAGTGTGATGGTTTACGAGACTACCAAAGACGGTGCATGTGCGCTTCGAAAAGTAAATTTGAGCTTACAGCTTTTCAAAGACTTTTTTGAAGTTGTTAGGCCCTTGTAATTTGACTATTACCACACATGCCCTTACTTGGCACCTCAAGAGTATGGGTTGCTGCTCCGTGTGCTCTTAAAGAATGCACTGGAGTTCATTCTTCCCAGATTGGTCAGTAGTGCTCGGAAGTTGAGGTACCTAAAATGCCTAAAAATTATTGACCTTTTACACCCTTCTATTGTGGTGCTTGCCACACATAATTGCGGACCAACTCGAATTAATTTAGTCCAGAACCTACAGAATTTGGTGTCTCCTTTTTACTGTATCCAGCAGGGAATCCTATGGGACATCCGCGGTCTCTCTTCGCCCACAATCCCGTATGTTTTAGTTGGAGGATCGTTTTTAAACTGTTCAAAATTACAAGTCTGTTAGAATTGAGATGAGAGAAAAAGGAATGCACATTACTCCCGCAGATGTAGAAACATGTGGGGACATTTAAAACCAAATACAGTATTAAAAAAAGAATCAAATAGTTGTCTTTTAATATACCGTGTGTATACAATTCTTTTACTCACAGGATCTCATAGTAAGTGGTACTAGAGAAGCCTGGTCGGCACGTATTGAAATAATGTATTTACTGCAATATGTATCTAATTTGTTTTGTAAAGGGGGAAAGAGGCCTTCCAGCTTTCGGGGCATTGCTAGTGTGTGAGGAGAAACAGTAAGGGGACAAGGAGCCTTGTGGTGAACAATGTCAGACTGACAAATACTGCAATCGTGTGATTTGGAAAGGATGTGACCGGAAACGTAAACTGATGAAGGAAGACAATAAAGGAACAAACACTGTTTGAAAAAGATAATCATAAAAATAAATTATCTGCATGTTATTAGCAGCTGCACTTGCCAGGTGCAATGTCTCTGTCCACGAAGGGCTGGAAGCAGACACATGATGCCAACGCTAAATCAGACCACCACCATTTTACAGGTAGTGTACTCCATTCACTTTACAAAACTATGGCTGAACCATAGCATGTGAGTTTGCCACACAGGATTAAAATACCCTGAGTTCATTACTGTATCAAGGTAGTATCACCTATTCAACTGGACCAATGACATTAGGGGAGCAGTGCAAAAAGAAAAACGGTGTGGCTTGTTTGCTTCACATGAGGTAATGCATATTTCTGAAGGAGAAGAAAGGATCCCAATGTCCTCCCTTCATCCTATTCTGCTCTGTATGTATGCACTTATACTAGACACTTTGGGCTAAATGCCTAAATGTAAATGTAAACCTCAGAAAGCTTTTATTTATCAACACAACCCTTCCAACCAGAAAATATATTATAGACAATTTGTGGTTCGCATTAGCTACAAGCTAAAGGGAAGGTTTATAGATCCTATATATACTACACTGCATTTTCTCTGTGGATATGTAGATCAGATTACTGTTTATCCCACCCACATGGCAGGAGATGGAAGTCAAAGCAACAATTTATACACTCACAGCCCACAGGACATACAATGGCGGCTGTTGGATCCAAGAGCTGTTTCCACTTTCTTTTTCCTCTTGTAAACCAGTGCTTTTCTTTAACGCAGCTGTGCATGCCACCTCTCCAAGGCGAGCAGTGGCAGGAAAACCGGCGTGAATGCATGTACACATGCTGTGGGGCGGCCTGTAGCATAGTGGTTAAGGTAAATGACTGGGACACCCAAGGTCGGTGGTTCTAATCCCAGTGTAGCCACAATAAGATCCACACAGCCGTTGGGCAAGGCCCTTAAACCTGCATTGCTCCAGGGGAGGATTGTCTCCTGCTTAGTCTAATCAATTGTACGTCGCCAAATGCCAATAATGTAATGTAAGGCCAGCGACGACCTGCAGCGCAGGCCTGCAGTGATTCAATCAAAATCTCATGCTCTCCACGAGTTCCCCACACCTTTTCACCTGTTTAACTCAAATTGGGTTGGGATTTTTAAAGATACAGATCCATGTTCTTGTCCAGAAGGTTAACTTCATGCATGGGAGTGTATGGAAATCATATGTAAAAACAGTGATTGAGTATGCTCAGTGTACCATTCATTTGCTACCAGTTAGTGAATTGCTATGGTGGTTAAGATGTGTTATCAGGAGCTAATATGGGGATATTTTGTGGATCTGATTTCATTATATAGATCTCGGAAGTGTGGCTGCTTGTCTTGATGACAGGGATTCGATGTGGGAGTTTCTTATTCAGATGGGACTTGCAGACACCTTTTCTCCACTCCATCTTTCTACAGACTGTACTGCAGGTCAGTCTGATGGAGGAGAAGAACATGGGACATCCAAACCCTGTAGCTACAATCCACTCTGTATAAATGTAACCCCTTTATGTTTTAAGCATTCTTCCTTGGCCTGTGTAAGGGGTCCGGTTTGTCCTCAGCCTCACCCTTTCTGGTGCTTTGGTAATCTGCTTTGGTCATCTCTTTCAGTAAGCACTAATTAATCACATTAATCACTAATCTGCCACATTAATCACTAATCTGCCCCAGTAATCACTAATCTGTCACAATAAGCACTACTCTGCCTCAATAATCACTAATCAGTCTCAGTAATCTGCTTCAGTAATCTGCCTCAGTAAACTGCTTCATTTAACATTAATATGTCTGTAAATTGCCTCACAAATCAGCTTCCATCCTCAACTGGCATCTCAAGTCAACTAGAGGGACAGAGGCTGAAGGTAAAGGTAGAGTTATGTAACCTGGTCCACTGCACAATAAAACTGGCCAGCCTCTCTCAAACCGACCGGCCATATCTGCTGTTAAAGCAAAGGTGGGTCGTGTAAACGGGATGTTTTTTCTTTGTTAGACGATTTTTTTTATTTCCTTGGAGTGCGAAGTCCTCTCCAAGGTGTGCTGCTTGTCAGCTGAGATGGTGTAAAATGCTGAATGTTGTCACATGCAGCCACGGCACAGCTGTTTGTGCAAGCCTGGCACATATCCTTCAGAAAACAATGCGTTTTCTGCCCTTTTGATCGTGTGAATTTGATCACCGAAGAATGGAGCTTGCCTACCATTGCAGATTTCTTTCTGCTTTATTTTTCTGTGTGTGCTTTCACATTAGAGCTGTGCTGTAGGATAAGAGACGCAATGGAGAAAGAAAAAGATGCTCTTGTACAGCCTATATAGTATATATAAAATTTGAAAATTCCATGTGGCAAGTATACACTCAGTGAGCACTTTATTAATTGATGATTGTTGGTGCCAGACAAGGTGGTTTGAGTATCTCAGAAACTGCTGGGAGTGGCAGTTCTGTGGGTAAAAACGCCTTGTCACTGAGAGAGGTCTGAGGAAAAGGGCCAGACTGGTCAAAGCTGTCAGGAAGGTGACAGTAACTCAAATAACCACACAGTGGAATTCAGAAGAGCATCTCTGAACACATAACATGTCAAACCTCTAAACCGCTACAGCAGCAGAAGACCAATCAGTCCAAAAAATCAGTGTAATAAATACCTAATAAAGTGCTCCCTGAGTACATTGACTGCTCAACACCCACTCCCTGAACACCCTGCCCTCCATTTACCTGCCTGACTACTGAGACAAGTTATCGTTGGTGACACCAGTGGCTAAAACACACAGCTCATCCCTTCACAACTCCCTGTTGCTGAACACTTTGAACTTTGTGGTGAATTTTCAGAAAATCCTCAGCTGTTCAGATTGACCTCACTGCCACAAAAATCAATTGAGTTCATTGGGGGGGGGGGAGGTTATTTCAAACATCGTTTCTTGGTTCTGATGTATTTATCATTCTTTCTTTTTTAGGACTTATTTTCCACTGGCCCCTTCCATGTCAAACAGATTACAGGGGCCGTGGGTGTGCAGTGGAAAAATCAGGCCTGTGCTCTTGATGAGTTTGAAAGTGAGAGGAGAATGTTCTGGAAGGGGACATTCGCATGCCGCTCAGATCCCACACTCAATATTTCACTAATGAGCACTCCCCCAAACCCTCCGTAGACTAGAAAGATAATTCACCTTCTCCCCTTGCTTAGTCACGGTCTGAGGCCACCTGCTTTTCATTGAAATAGTCCTGTACAAATGTATCATTATTATTTATTATTATTGTACTTTTACAGAATAACCTATGGGGTTCAGTGTCTTTTTTGTTGCTGGTTCCCCTGGGCAGGATGTGATGTGAACTGCCCAAGGACAGCTCGGCATGGCAGATGCCGTGTATCTGGAATTGGACTGGCAGACACCCTCTGCCAGTCTCTCCGGGTCCGCAACTGCTAACTGCCATTTGGGACTCGGCTGGCACCGATCGCCCCACACCCCCATGCTGGTGCTATTTAAATGTATTTATTTCAAAAATATGGTCCCCCCCTCCTCAGGTTGCTGTGGTGCATGCAAATGGAGTTGGAGGTATGTGGCGGTTATCTCTGCTGTGGAAACGGCCGTGCCCTTGTTGCTTCATATAGCTGAGCTCTAGTGCTCCGGCCATTGATAAGGCTAATGTCTCAGATAGCTACCGCGCTTTCAAGTCCCCCTCGCAAAACAGCCGGCTGCCTTTCATGTTGCTTTCCCAGCCAAGGACAGACAGACCCCCCTGCAGCTCAGCACTGGCTAATCAGTAATCGCTAACTTGCTGAGCCCAGCAATCCCTTCATACAGGGGGAAAGATTTTTTCTCTCTCTCTCTTTCTCTCTCCCCCTCTTCTCCGTCTTCCGTCAGGGCGCCTCTCTTGTTGTGCGGGGGACTGGAAAGTGAAAAGTGAACTCTGAGGAGGCCCCGGGAGCACTGTTGTTGTGGTGATGCACCATGGGAAGAATGTCTGGCCCGAGTGTTCGCGCTGTCCTCTTTTCTTTGTCATTTCTTTCACTGCGGCCGCCTCCTCCGTCGCCTCCTTCCCTCGTTCCTCTCTCCACGCGGGGAAACTATTCTGGTTCTGACACATACGCACTGTTGTGGAAACAAAACGGCAGCACGGTGATTGCTCTTTATTGCTTTTCACGCCCAAGTAAAACCTCGGAAGTTGCAGTGATGGGAGTGAAAGCATTCATCTTTGTTTATGTTTGTTTGCTTTGTTATTTGAGCTAATTCCTGTCAGGAATCCCTCATGGGTTTGCCCAATGGTGAGTGCCCTGGTGTAAAATCCAGCTATGACCAGTTTGAAATTACTAGCTACGAGCTGTTTCAAAACATAGCTTGAGCTGGTCAAACCATGTTGAGTATGGAGCTGGTCTGAACTGGTGGGCTGAGCTGTTTTTTTCAGCAGGGTGTGCTTCCTACAGTAGCTTTGGTGCTGTTGACATTGTGTAGTGTCCTATGAGAACAGCGTTGTTGTGGTACTCCAAATTGCCCACGTAGCTTCACCTGCTGTGGGAGTAGCTGTGTGCTCAGCAAGGGACAGAGTTCATGTCATTGGAGAGTAAACATTCAGGCACCTGATGTTAGTGTTTGGCGCAGCATGTGTCTTTGGTGAAGACCTCTGTTCCATCATGTTTTGGCCAACTTTTATCCTAAATAAAGATAAGCATCTCTTATCAAAGCTAAAATATGACTTTTTTCGGCAGACCAATATTATTATTTAAATTTTAATGTAAGGAATGATGAAATGGAAAATTAACCAATTCCATTAGCCTCAGAACAACATTTGATGTGGCACGAAGGACTGGTTTTGATTCCCAAGTTAGCCCTGACATTAGCCATTGTCAGTGAATGTGCTCATTGTGTCCCTTACAAATGTAGATGCAGAACAACAACCAGACCTCTGGCCAGCCTCCTGCCTGGGATTTGTTGTTTCTAAACTGAGGGCTTATTGTTTTATACTAATCGGGAACCAGAGATATGATTAAAGGCCTGCTTTTATGTCATTGTTTGTACATGTGTACGGTGTGTGTGGGTTGGTGGAGGGGAACGCCCCCTCCTCACTTTTGACCCTTGTCACTTTTTATATAACATCTGCGAGTCTCTGAGTGCCGATAATTAGTTGTTGAAAATTTCACGTTACATTTTGGAGCCAGTCACAGCAGTTCATCTCATCCACGTCCTTGTCTCTTTCTCCATTGGCTCGAGATCCTGCCAAACTTGTGTGTGTGTGTGTGCACGCGTGTGTGTGTGTGCGAGTGTGTGTGTGTATGTAAGCCCTGCGATCTTTGAAACGGAAAAAAAAAACAAAGAGGCAGAAGAGTCGGCCACGCCGATGTGTTTGTTGTGCGTTTGTGCGTGACGCGCGGTGTGACGCGTGGCTGTGAGTCCGTGTGAATCCGCGGCCGGTTGCTGCCAGAGGAGAGGTCCGCTCTATCTCTGAAAGCATTGACCCACATGCTGAACCCGCCCCGACGGCAAAATGGAGGTCAGAGCAGCTTCGGGTGGCGGGAGTCTGTTTGTAGTTCCTGCCAGAGGCAAAACTGCAAGTCAGCAGCTGTGAGCAGAGGGCAACAGGGACACAATCCCGTTTTAAGAAAGATGAAAATGCAGATGCTTTTTCTCGCTAACCATGTGCCAGTCACAATGGGAGAATGACCGTTCTGTGACAAGCTGTGGGGTTAAGTTTTTAGCTGAGGGGCTTACATGTGGCGGGTATATCTTGAGATTGTCCATCTTGAGCAACAGCTATGTTTTGAAACAGCTGGTAGCTGGTTGACCAGTTCAGGCCACCTCCCAGCTTGACATGGTTTGTCCAGATCAAGCTATGTTTTGAAACAGATGGCCAGCTACCAGCTCAGACTAGTTACCAGACCTAGCTGGTTGACCGGCTCATACCCAACCAGACCAACTTTTTTTACCAGCTTGGCCATGCTGGTTGATCAGCTCTTACCCAGCTAGACCAGCCCATGACCAGCTTGTCCAGCTCAATTTTCAAGCTGGCAGAGCTGTTTTTTTACAACAGGGAAGGTATTTAACCTGGATTGCTTCAGTTAGTATCAAGCTATATACAGTAAATGGAAGTTGCTGTGGATAAGAACATCTGCTTAATGCTCTAATGTAATTAAATATGAATGTGTTGATGACACACGGTTATGACGGTGCTCCCTTCATACTTAAGTTTGTAACTCTGTTGTCCCATATGGAGCATATGCAAAAACCATTGGGGGGCGGCGAAAACCCCACAGGTTGCCCTGGCTTTTCCCTGGTAGTCGTCCTGAGGGAGGTGAGAAAGGAAATGTAATATTTTGACTCAGTCGTGTGTGATCCTCTACCACAGACGCATGTCTAGGCCCGGTGATGGAGTCTCATACAGAGGCTTTAAATAGAAAGGAAAAATCACCCCTGCTGATTTTCCAGTGTGGGACTTATCGCCCACTCCACTTTTCTTTTGCCAGACCAAACAATCAAAAACACCAAAATGTTTCCTTCAGAAAAAAATTAAAAATCCCAAATATAAATTTCTGTCTAAGCATACATGGGGACAGAGAAAAGTAGCTATATATCAACCACTGCTGTCAGAGACCAAATCTGCCTTGTCTCGTAATTTTCTCAAACAACATATTTCTGGGTGAGACGGAAGTTTCTGGATACAAACATTTATAAGGCATTCCTTATGATGATGATGAAGATGATGAAGATGATGATAGCTATCATCAATTATCCTCCTGACTTCCTCTGGCATTTCTCTGCACACAGGAAATGCCCAGCAGGGCGACCTCTTTGAGACAGAGGTGGTCTACCATTGCTGGAAAAACAAACAGGCAGATTTTCACTCACGTCTTTGCTCCTGAGCTGTGAAAGAATGTGAAGAAAATGTAGTGTGATATGGTACTATATGGCAAATTTGCACTATATTTGGACTGTTTTATTATTATTAATACTGTACAGTTTAGTGTACAGTATTATTTCCCACTGGTGAGTAAGCAAACAGGAGGCAGTGGATTAGAGAGGAAATTATTTCAATATTACGTAATTAATTATCATGTTTTCTCCCTTGGTGTCCCTCATACAGTATGTTTGTCCATGGAGTGACTGGACGACAAGACAAAACAGCAGCCCTCTCAGCTCATAGACCTAGACCTTCCCTTATGAAAACAATGCATATGAAATGAGAATTTTCACATGTGAATATCACACTTTCACATGTGAATTGAACATTTTCCCATGCAAATTAAAATCTTCACATGTGAAAAGAAAATGTCACATATGAACTGGACATATAATTGGCATTTTTTTACACCTGCATGAAAATGTCCAGATGTGAAAAGAAAACAGGTCACATTGTCACTGTCAATCTTCACATTTTCACGTCACTTATTAAAATATGTTCTTAAAAACATGTGATTAGCATAGGTTACCTTTTTCCTCTCTCATCTTATAAGTTGGATTATTTTCGTAGTTTGTGTTTACTCATCACATGTTGGGTGTTCACATGTGGTTTTTAAACACGTGATTCTTTTCATAAGGGTTATTTCCATGCTGTCTTTCTCTCACAATTATCTTCGTATTGCAGTTTTTTCTGATTGCTTACACACTTGTTGCAGAATTTGTCAAAACTCTACACACAAGCCTGATAAGACACAACACTTGGAGATAAACAAAGCCTAACAATCCTTTTTCAAAACTGTATTTCTGCAACAAAATGATACACACATGCACCATTTGAACGACTCTTTCAGAGCACCAACAACACTCGGATGTACTTTATACAAAACACTGCTGTCTTTAGTACTTTGTATACCTTTTACATTTTCACATACAGGCTTCTGTGAAAGATTGTTCCAGGACAGTACATCTACTCACATTTCAGTGAACACATAAATATATACTGCTTATTTTTTTGCTATTGCAGTTTTTTACAACAACAAAATTACATTACAGTTATCAATACAATATGTCACTGTAAACTCACAGGAACAAGAATAATGACACAGTATTGTAAGGTATTGTAAGGGATGGTTTATAGATCCCGCCTTCTGGCCACATCACCTCACCCACATCACAAGCAATGTCATCCCTGGCTAGGGGAAAATATGGCCGCCCAAAATGGCTCCTGCCTAGGGCACATACTGCTTTGTCTGAATGTATCTATGCAATGCCAATATCACACAATCTACTGCCATTACTGTGTTAGAGTATAGTACATGTAGGTGGATGGTGTTGTTTTCCAACACTGTATTGACAATGACCAGTTCCTGTTCATGGGTGAACAGATGTTGCCTTCCACCCTCAGGAGGTCATAACACAGTAACATCAAAACTGTATTACATGTACTTCACAGCACTATTTATTTTGTTCACTGTGGAGTACAGATCTAATATTGTAGGACTATATTGTATTGTACTGTGATACAGAATGATGTGCAACAATTACATAGGTACAGTCTTGTGTAGAAAGTTGAAGGCTTACCTGTTCTCCAGTCTAAATGTCCGTATTATGGATGCTACCGTGTAGTGACTCAGGTTGGGCTGGACACTGCCCAGCCTCCCTCATCATGATTTATGACATGGTCCACCATTGTGGCACTAATATCGTCTGAAATATGTCTCCGTCTATTGGCTGGTCCCCTTCTTTGTTCTTGTCTTCATCCTCCTCCTTCCCTCTCTACCTCTTCCTCTACCTCTTTCTCTTCCTCTTACTCTTGCTCTCACTGCCTCCATGTTTGCAAAGTTCTCACAAGAGAGGTGAACTGAGGTCTGTTTATAGTGCTAATGCTCAGACTGATTGGTGGTCAATTAGTTTATAAGTCTTTTCTTGTGTGTGTGTTTGGGTGTTGCTAATTTCAGGTGTGTCTTCACAATGATTGCAAGAGATTTCATTCTTGAACGAAGTGTCTAATGTGAAAAGCAGCGTGTTGTGTTTTGCAAGAAGTGTGTTGCAGAATTGCAAACAAAGTGCAAAGCAGAACATGTGTTTGTACTTTTGATGCCTTTGTTTAGAGGCATGATTATGAAAGTTGAGGTTCTGATGCTTTTGTTTGAGCATTCAATTTTAGTGTGTAAGCAATCGGACAAAACTGTAATCCTCATACAATTCTTGCTGCTCAAACCACACAGCATAATACCATCCCCACGTGTCAACTCTCAGGTGTAGGTAATAAGCAGGCTGCAGCTCATAGCTAGGCCTGGACATGGACATATGTCATAAGTTCCCTATTGCTATTCCTATAACGCCATGCTGCACTTGGCAACATGCTTGTGATTGGTTGGGAGCAATAGCACACGGTGCTTATAGTTTGGTCAGATCAGGGCCCTGTTTCACAAAGCAAGATTACTGAGTTAGCTGGGTAATTGTGCTGCATGAAAACCCGGACCTGTTTCTGATTTGGGAGGGTTTTGGGCTTTACTCAGTGCAGTTATCTGGGTACCTCAGTAATTCTGCTTTGTGAAATGCACCCCAGGGCAGATGAGCTGGTAAGTGTGACCTCAGTCAAGCACAGCCCGGCCTCTCTGGCGAGCATGTCATAGGCACACACACACACTGGTGGCCACTAGAGTACACCACACCTTCCTTCCTGCTCTGAGCGAGGCCTCCTGGCCCCACTTCTGATTAAAGGTCACGTGTGTGTGCGTGTGTGTGTTTGTGTGTGACTATTTGACTGTATGACTGTGTATGTGTTTGTGTGTGTGTGTGTGAGTGTGTTTACATGTGTGTGTGAGTATGTGACATGTATGTGAGTGTGTTTACATATGTGTGAGTGTGTGACTGTGTATGTGTATGAGTGTGTGTGTATGAGTGAGTGTGTTTACATGTGTGTGTGTGTGTGGGTGTGTGTTTACATGTGTGTGAGTGTGTGACTGTGTATGTGCATGAGTATATGTGTGTGTGAGTGTGTGACATTTCTGTGTGCTTGCACAACTAAACCGATTCAGGCAGCCTTGTTTCAGATACGTGGATCAATGCTCTATATCACATAGGTATCAAGGCTTTAATCAGTTTCATCAGAAGACTCATGAAACATCAAGTTGTTTTGTTTGAGAAATGACAAAATATTCATTAAAAAACTGTTCTCACTGTTACCTGAAGACCGCATTATAGTAAAGGCCAACTGTATCCATTTTCTGAGGAATATTTTTTTAAGTACTCTCTTGGATATCTGAAACACATGGCAGCAGAATTGCTACTTGTACACGTAGGCCGTACAGAAGGGGACGAGGGTGCATGGATGATGGGGTGGCCTGGGGTCATGGGGCCCAAAATCCCTGGCGGTGCCCCTGCCCACATCCAGCCTCTGTTTCCCGTTTGAAACGGGGATGTTCCTCCAAACTGACACATGAGCTGTGGCCTTCAGCGTCACGTAGGCCCGGGCTGAACTTTGCAAACAGCAAATCCTTTGGAGAGGTTACACATTTCCAGATAGTGCCTCAGGCACTCTGGGATTTTGGACATGTGAGCGCACTCTTGGCACAGGCTGACCTCAGATTTGTTTCTCTCATGCAGGTATGGTCACCTGCTGAACTGTGCTGAGTTCATGGCTGTGGGACCCGGGGGGAAGGCCCAGCTGCATGCTGGGAGTCTGAGGTGGGGGCTCCTGTGCAGCTGGAGGATCCTGGAACTGTGTCTCGCCCATGCCAAGTGTGCTCAGAGTTTCAAAACAGATCCATTGTGGCGTTGAGATTACAGCTGCCTTGTAGATCATTGTTATTTATTTGTCATTTTTGCATGACAGAAACAAATATATTTGTAGACAGGCTTGTAGAGATATACAAGCCCGGCACCAGCCTCGCACATTTGAGACGTCTACGCCTGTCAGTACAGAAATCATACTCTGGAGCCTGTGCGATTACGTCATGCCATGGCAGACAGATCTTTGTCAATGCAGGTATGCAGGTATGTGCAGAGATGTATTTCACATGCAGACCTATGACCTCACAGAAAGATTACTTTTCTGCCCGAAGTCGATATTAGAGGAGCTGGCTTGCCAAGCAGCGATCCCTCCACTTAATTAGACCCTTAACTTGTCAAATTATATTTCAACATTTTAGCTGAAACTCCAGCCGTTGCACAAGCAATGAGCAAAACAATGGCGCTGCCAACTTGGAACAGCGCTGTGAAGCCGATGCCGTGACTATAGAGCACGAGAGCACGTCAGCCCCTATCGCCTGCCTTTACCTGGCTCCAGGAAAGCAGCCTCTCAGCCTCTCTCAGAGGTGAACGCGCTGAGCTCTGCTGATCCCACTGCTGAGTGTACACCACAGAAATAATAACTCCTCATATAAACTCAACACCTTTCTCTGTCTTAGTTAATAAAGCTCCTTTCATGCAGTTTCATAGCAGACGCTTTTATCCAAAGTGACTTACCGTCGATTATGCTAACCAGGGAGCAATCCCTCATAGGGGCGATGTTGGAGTGACAGCTGCACTGATCACATTGTGGCTACACCGAGGCTTGAACCGCCAACCTTCCAAGTCCCGGTCAAGCACCTTAGCTGCTAGGCTAAAGGCTGCCACTGGGCTCTCGCTACCCCTCCCACAGTGACAGCAGAACCCCAAGGCACAGACACACACTGCACACTGCCTTGGTCTGCTGCTCCATGGCACCTACCCCCTGCCCACCCCAGCCCAACCCCCACTCCTCCACTCCCCCACAGTGTTGAGTAACTAGTCGCAGATGGTACCTGTTCCAGACACAAGGCCGGCTTGTTTTCCTTTGTTTGATTTGAACTTGGCCGGTAGCAGGAGGAAGCAAACAGTAGAGGTGTGCAGCACAGACCAGAGCAGGGCTGAGAGAGGGCTATTTAGCCCCTCATAAAGGATGGCCCTCATCGGGAAAGAGGAGGGCCAGAGTCCGGGTATCACCGATTGGGATCTAGTTTTCCAATTTCCGCCATCCACGGAGAGATACTGTTTGAGTTTTTGCGAGTCCTATGTTATTGTTATTTTATTTGAATGATTTTTTTCTGAGGTGGTTTGGAAAAGCGCCCCCCCCCCCTTTCCTGTTTTTTGGGGAGAAGGGGAAATGGGGCAAAGAATCCCGGCATTGTCCCGGTGCGACTGGCAGGAGCTGTGGAGTCTGGGAGCCTTCAAAGGTGCGAATGTGCTGCCGTCGGTGGCTTGGCGCTTGTGCGTGACGAGCCATGGAAAGGCTCACTGCAGGGAGGATGGAATTTTCTGGGGCCACACTGAGGGCAAGCTATACAGGACCCCTCTCGGCTGACCCCCAAACCTCTCTCCCCCCCCCCCCCCCCCCCCCCGCCCCCCAGCCTACTAGCTTACTCGTTTCTAGCGTGACTCCAGGAGAGTGGCTTTCAGCGCAAAGTTCAGGGGCAGGTTTCAGGAAGTGTACAAAAGGCAGCCGGAGAGCGAGATGTACAGTGTATGTTTGTTATGTGTTAAAATTAGATGTAGACATATCAAGGGTTCCTGAGGACAGACATTGTTAATCTGATGTCTGACATTAACTGTTCTAGAAATTGTTGATATGATATCAGTAGAAACAAGATATATTTCTCTACTCGCTTCCTGTAGGTACAGTTTATAGCTAGCAGTACATGCACAATTAGGTCAGGTATGAAAACAATGTTTAATGGCCTCTTTCACTGCTAAGCTTTCTCATGTGAGGCTAAGCCATGAAAGGGGTTGGGAAGCCACATTTCAATTGTGACACGATGCCACTTTCCATGAGCTGCGTAAAAGTCATCCCAGTTCACCAAAGGAGCTTTTTGACAGGATAAAAATAACCAAAAGAAAAAAAGAATGACAGCTTGACTAATGGCAAAGCTTTCTGTACCTTGAGATGGATGTTGTTTAAAGTGAGGCATATATTTTTCTTAGCTCTGGCTTCATTTGTGTGTGTGTGTGTATGTGAAGGAGTGTATGCGTATGCATGTGTGTGTATGTATGTGTGTGTGTGCGTGCGTGCGTGCGTGCGTGTGTGTGTGTGTGTGTGTATGTGTGTGAGAGAGTGTGTGAGTGCATGCGTATGTATGTGTGTGAGAGAGAGAGAGTGTGTGTGTGTGTGTATATGAGAGTGTATATGCGGGTGTGTGTGTGAGAGAGTGTGTGTGTGAGAGAAAGAGTGTGTGTGTGTGTGTGAAAGTGTATGAATGTGTATGTGTGTGTGTGAGAGAGTGTGTGTGTGAGAGAAAGAGTGTGTGTGTGTGAGAGTGTATGAGTGTGTGTATGCGTGGGTGTGTGTGTGTGTGAGAGAGAGAGAGTGTATGAGTGTGTGTATGCGTGGGTGTGTGTGTGTGAGAGAGAGAGTGTGTGTGTGAGTGTGTGTGTGTGAGAGAGAGAGAGTGTGTGTGTGAGTGTGTGTGTGTGTGTGTGTGTGTGAGAGAGAGAGAGAGAGAGTGTGTGTGTGAGTGCATGCGTATGTATGTGTGTGAGCGGGTGCTTCTCTGTTGTTGTACAGTAGGCTCTGGAAGGTATTCCTGGCTGGTTGACACGTCGTCCAGGCTCAGCTGTGTCCCTGTGGGAGTCACGTTCCAGCTCTGAGCACTTTATTCACACCGATAGCTCCGGTCCTGCCACGGCCCCCACCGCCCGCTCTGAAGTGGCCATTCCTGAGAAAACAGCGGCCAGCGCGCGGGGTGGCAGCGCAAACAACAGTGGAGCGCCATCTCTGATACGATTACAGCCCAGAGGCTTTATCTGACCTGTGGCATAGAGGGCATGGCCATGAGTGGCCACCATGAAACAGAGGGAGAGAGGGAGAGAGAGGGAAAGAGGGAGAGGGAGAGAGACAGAGGGAAAGAGAGAGAGAGAGAGGGAGAGGGAGAAAGACAGAGAGGGGGATAGAGAGAGAGAGGGAGAGAGAGGGAGAGGGAGAGAGACAGAGGGATAGAGAGAGAGGGAGATGGAGAGCGAAAGAGGCGGATAGAGAGAGAGACAGACGGGGATAGAGAGAGAGGGAGAGGGTTAGAGAAAGAGGGGGATAGAGAGAGAGGGAGAGGGAGAGAGAGAGAGGGAGGAAGGGAGAGAGGGAGAGACATGGGGAGAGAGAGGGAGAGAGAAGGAGGGAGACAGAGACAGAGTACAGTATATCAGTGTTTCTCAACCCTGGTCCTTGGGACCCAGTATGTATGCTGGTCATAGTAACAAACGCTGATTGAACTCAATTAGACCCTAATTGTTCTTAATTCAACTTTTTATGTGAATTGAAGGATGTACCCTCCTAAAGCCACTTGCATGTGTTAAAAATGTCAAACTTCTGTGCTGTATGTACTATATGGCAAATATTTCCAGTTTAAAGAGATTCCATTTCTAATTGATTCAATTACAAATTGACAGGTTAATTGAGTTGAGTCTTTTTGGAAACCTGAAACCTGTAAAATGTGCATAAAGCAAGCGGCCAAATCTGTATTGGGTTGAATTAAGTTTAACCACACAATTATGGTAGAACATATTTTTAACAACCTTAATTGATAAAGAGATTGGCTTTGACAAAAACAAGCATACAGAGTGCGTCCCAAGGATGAGGGTTGAAAAACACTGATCTACATCATGGTTGGCTGGCTGTTTTATATGAGACAGATTTAAGCTCACTGTATGCATTTTGATTATTCAAAATTGTGAGTGACTGCCATGCACGGGAACTTGATACACATCGCTGCAATTGAACATTTCACAACCGAATTCGGACTACCCATCACAGATCGTAAGCTTGTCCCACCCCCACAACATCTTGCATGAATCCAGCAGCTTGCAGTTTCTTACTGCACTTGAGTGCCAATCGCTTTTCGACTCTGCAGTTCAGCACCTGAAATACTGCTGATGAGCTGCTGTGACAGGCAACATTCAAGGCACCCAATCAACCAAAACGCCCGTTGCACTAGTATAGTATAGCCAGTGTAGCCAATCTTCTGTCAGCCCCTGGTCACAGACACTGGAACAGTTCAGATTCAGTCAGGGCTGTCGGCTGTATCATTGTGCCTTACACAGCGACATTAGCTGGATCCAGTACTGGGAGACCACACAACATGGATTTTGAAATGCAGCATTTCAAAGACACACTATTGTCATATAGACACAGCATTCTGTCTCTGATGCTACTGTATAATGTTAACCATACAGTATGTCCCACGATTCCAGGACTGTAGCTAACTATTTCTATCAAACTGCTTGACTATTTCTTGATGTACAATGTTACAAGTTTTTTTTATAGTGGGTATTTGGTTGCAAACTGTATAAATAAACATGCATGTTATTAACTAAATTATCATATTTTACTTAGTTTTGTGCCTGTCCTTCATGTCTTTTTTATGGGATCTTAAAGGGACATGAAAAAATATTTGCATATAATTTCATGGTACAATTTGCAATTATTAATTAGATATACTCTCTAGATATTTAGACCCTGTGGCTCATTAAACACTGTTACTGTAGCTATCAAATAAAGCCTAATTATATTACATGTTATGGCTAACTCAATACTTCCCAATACTTCTCAAAATCACGCTGAAAAAGAATGACAAACTACAAATAATGTTACATCAATAAAATCGAGAATTATTTTCAAACTAAGACCATTGTACACATGCAGTATCTGGGTGATCAGTGAACATAATTATGTTATTTTCTCTCCTTTGAAAATGAAAGAAGACAAGTTTAGAGCATTTTGTGTCAGTTAATTTTAGAAAATGTTGTATGGAAAAGTTCATGGAAAAACATACAAATAACCTGTAGCACTGCAAGATTAAGCTAAAATACTGGTAACTGGGTTTCATACCTTTGCTATTTTACAAACCATTACTGTAGAATTCACAGAACGTATGTGTAGACAAGTACTCCAATTTCACTGTCAGTACTCCTGATAAGATGGCAAGCACTTGGTTCCAGTTTAATGTTGAAAGTGTAAGTGTATTGCTGTTCAGGCTCTCAGCTATTTCTACTATCTGCAGTGCACTGCCATTTCCATGTTTGCTTTGCCTCAGATTCCCATTGTTCATTGCAAAGTCATTACCCCTAATGCTTGATGGGAATTGTAGTACAAATGGCAAATCAGAAGACTATTTCCCAAACACAACATTCATTTTTAAAAGGTGCAATTTATAACTTATGGAAACAAATCTTTATTTGGTTATGTTAGCACCACAATAGATATAAGCAACAATGGTTTGAACTAAGTACAGTATGTTTTCCTTTAAACTTTCAGGAAAATGGGAAGAATTTATGAAAACATATAATTTGTTAATTTGTTCAGATAGATTATTTAGTCACAGAAATGAACTAATTCCCTGAATCCCCTTAAAAGTCTTAAATATTTCACTTATTTCATTTTTTTTCCAGTTGTATAGGACAGCTTGCTGATAGCTACTTGGCTTTGTTGGACTATTCATTTATTTAATTGTTCTTCTTCCTTAGCTATTGCCCTCCCCTGCTTTGCACAGAAATCCTATACTCAACATTGGGGAAATGCTTGGTATTCACCCGCAGCGATCATTCATATGACTTCTATCTTTATTGCTCACAATGCACATCAGATGTCCTTTCTTACTTTCGAGTTGGATACAGTAAGAGAACCTGTACACGCTTGAAACTGGGATTTGAATTAGACCCTGCGCCCAAAAATGAGTACTTTCAATTTTCCCTCAGACTTCCCTGAGCTCTACTCAAAATGTGTCTTAACATAAGGCACATTCAAATAAAATTAAATAATACTGAACTAAGTTGTCTGTTTTGTAACATTTTACAGTAGATATTTTCAAAAGATTATTTTGGTCAGTCAGAGAATATAACTGTTACATAACTAGTAGCCACTTGAACATATATTTATGCAATAATTACTTATATAATAATATTTCAGAGGCGACAGAATAAATAATAGGAAAGATAATACATGGATTATATGTACTTCATATTAGTATGGAATAATTGTATTGTATTGCTTTATAGTTATGAAAATATGTCATACAGTGACACTGAGTAGATTGAGAAAGGATTTATATGTATAAAACAGTTAGACTAAAGTGTAATATCTTCAGTGTATGAAAAAGCCAAGAAAACTGGGTTTAATTTAATCATGGAATAGGCAAAATATAAATATACACATTACTTGTAACAGCAACCATTCAACTTTATTCATATTTGTTACTTATGAATAAAGTTGAATGGTTGCTGTTACAAGTAATGTGTATATTTATATTAAATATATTTATTTCTGGTTCTTGGTTATGCATAATGACAAATGAAAGATCACAATTAGTGAAAATGTCCCCAGATTTTCCCTACACCTTAATGCGTGATGAAATGATCCTCGAAGCTGCAGACAAAATGGTGTCAACCAACAGGACAGGAATTTCCCCTTTTAAAAAATATATTCTTATATAAACAAATAGAAATGAAATGCAGTACATTGTAATACGTGCTCATTCTTTTCAAAATCTTCAAAAAACTATTCAAATTTTTTTTTGCAATATTCTAACACAGTAAAATGTCCAATGTTAATTAAACTCTTATAAAGTGCCTATGCAATGTAAATCTAGTAGGGACCATATGCACAATTTGATTTAACAGTGAGCATTTTATAGTGAAGATATCTTTCCAGCATATGTAATTGTGTGCAAACCATTTGTATGAAGTATTACATATTTGAAGAAATGTTAACATTTATATTGAGAGTATATTATCATATAGCAGTTTTTTTCTGTGTGAGTTTAGTGGATGCCTAGCAACATGTTAAATACAGTGCTGGATGAACCTGCCATTCTCTCAGTCACCCCCCCCCCCCCCCCCCCCCCCACAGTTCCGATGGCTGTTTACCCTGAACAGGTTGTTTATCTGTGGCACTGTTGTAAAGTGTACTTCTGAAGAGAAGTGGCACAGGCATGCACACACGCACACACACACACACACACACGCGCACGCACGTGTCTGCACAGCTGAATGCCAGAGTTCAGCTCCAGTGAATCTCAGTGGTTGTACACTTCAAGTACTGTAAGTGTTTGCAACAACAAAAAGGATGACAAATGGAGAGAGTTACAGGCTTCCGCTTGTTGTCTTGATGGGCTAAAACCATGCAGGTGTTTGTTGTTGGTGTGTGTGTGTATGTGTGTGTGTTTATTTATTTTTAAATATCATGTTACCAGGCCTATTCTGAGTTGCTCCCCAAGGCTATTCAGTGCCATCAATGTAAATTAATTCACACAAAAAAACAGTGTGGGGTTGATACTTGCTTTAATGTTTTGACTTAGACAATCTGTCCTTTGCACCCGTATGACAGTTCATATATACAGTATATTAATATAATATAGACAGTTATTATATATTACAGTCTAGTCAAATAAATATTTTTTTTACATGGGACAAATATAAAAAGTGGCACTATTCCAGTATTTTATTCCAACAGCATTGCAATTATATTATCATGGCAAAATAATTTATTCTCAACCATGTCCATGTATTTGCCAAAATGTGTATTCTTAAAAGACTTTTTAAAGGGCCATGACTGCATCTACTTTTTTATACTTTGCTATTTGAGGCAGAATAGACTAAATATTGTGATTAATGAAGAAATTGAGAATGATTGAGAATGTTTTGGTTAACCATTATATGGCCTAAAGTCCTGCTGAACTTGAACGTATATATTTCGCTCTAGATCATAACTTCCTGTCACATTTTAACTATGTAATCATGTTACTATTTTGCCATTTACCATTTATCAGGTCTGTGTTCTCACTACAATAAAAAATATCCAAACAGTTTTTATGTCGGTCTTTTTTTCAATATGGAGGCAAACGTTCTCTACCTGCACTACACCCAAAAACACACTTTCAAATGAACATAATAAGAAATAATAGGATCATGGTAAACACATCTCCTCAGGTCACTGGGTACAAGCAGCGCAGCTGTTGCCAGGAAGTCATGCTGCTGCTGCTGCTGCCCTACCTCCTGGCTCCCATAGAGGGCGCACTCTCGAGTCAGAAGCGTTAGACCTCGCCTCCGCCTGCCTTCCTTCCTGCCAGCCCACAGTCTGCTGACTATGGCCAGGGAGGAGAGAGCAAGAGAAATAGAGAGTGAGAGAGGAGTGAGAAAGGAGTGAGAGAGAGACAGGGAGGGAGAGAGTGAGGGGACTGTGAGAGGAGAGAGAGGGAGTGAGGGGACTGTGAGAGGGAGAGAGGGAGGGAGAGAGAGAGGGGATTGAGAGAGAGAGAGAGAGAGGGAGAGAGTGAGGGGACTGTGAGAGGGAGAGAGGGAGAGAGAGAGGGGACTGTGAGAGGGAGAGAGGGAGGGAGAGAGTGTGAGGGGACTGAGAGAGGCAGAAAGACAGAGAGAGACAGAGGGAGAGACAGAGGGGACTGTGAGAGAGAGAGAGAGAGAGAGAGAGAGAGAGTGAGGGGACTGTGGGAGGGAGAGAGAGGGAGAGAGAGAGTGAGGGGACTGTGGGAGGGAGAGAGGGAGGGAGAGAGAGGGAGAGAGAGAGAGTGAGGGGACTGTGAGAGGCAGAGAGAGCAAAGTCTTCAGCTGCTGAGTCAGTGCATGGCCGCAGTCAGCTGTGCTTTGGGTCCCACGGGCGGAGCCGGGTGGAGCTGCGCACACCTCACAGCGCGGAGGTCCAGTACTCACGCCTCCTTTCAGAACTCTCCTCCTCCTTACTGAGTGAGTGGCAGGTACTGTAGAGAGATAAAGATATTTATTTTGAAACATGCATCTCAATAAATGAATTGCTTCAAAGAAGCTATGAAACAGAATAGTTTATTTGAAGATTCGGTAAAAAAATGTCCAATGTTCTCTTTTCCCCATAGATGTATTCAATGCAATCCAATAATGTAAACCATTATTCATATTCTGGATATTCGGGGTGGGGGGTGGGTCATTTGGTTTGTTAGGAACCTCCCTAAATTAGCCTGGGTGTTAACGTTCTGTGAAATGCACATTACTGCCAACTGGTGACCTTTGGAGATTGATGACAAAATTATTCTTTTTTTTAGTAAAATTGCCTTTGTCTGTTTGACTTTCACATTGGGGAATTGACTTTTTCATAACTTTCCAAATGGCCATGATCCATTGCTAAAAAAAAGAAGAAACTGAACTTGCTAGTGTGTTCCAGGCATCAGTTAGAAAGTGGAAGTTAAAATCTGGGAAAATGAGCAAATAGCAACATTAAAATAGATCCCAGCCTAAACTAGTGCCAAACACTGAGAGGTGATGTCAGAGTTAGTTTCATCAGTATAATTTGGAGAATGTGGTTTTTCAGAGAGCCAATGGAGGAGGGAATGTCTTTTTGCTCGTAGCCCCCGAAACGACCGCAATGATGTTCTCTTCTCCCTGTATTGCAGTTTTTCTTTCTTATCGATCACTTGTTATTAGTCTACTATGTATGTGTTCCATGTCATAAAATTGAGGTTGATGGCATTAATGCATAGGCCAATATGTTTTTATTTAATTTTTTTTTAAATGGTGGAGAGCTCTGTAATGGGCCAACTCATACCATCTCCTGATAACAAACATCTCATAGTCCAAGTACTGCCAAAGTCCTAGTGTCTTAGTCAAGGTTACTCATCCACAAATCCACATCCATTGTATTCTTTTTGGGAAATGTAGTATGTGGGAAATGTTATGGCTCATGCTAAATATGTGATTTTTCCTTTTCTGACATAGTTGCAACCTTAAGCTCCATAACTCATTTTCGTAATTCAGTCCATATAGTTTTCAAACAGGCAGCTGTGGCCTCTCAGGAAGAATGAGTCTTCTGCATTCTGAATATTTTGGAGGTGATTCAGGACAATTAGAAAAACTTATGATCTGGTGACTGAAATTAAATACCAATTACTGCACTAAAATTAGAATCAATGCCTGCTGTAACTTTGGCGAGAGCGGTCGCAAGCTCATGTGCTTTCTTGCTGAAAACAGCTCTGTCAAACAGGACTAATGGCACAAAGTGAATTGTGAGAATTCCTGAGTAAAGACCTTTAATCCAAGTCTGGGTCTCCTGATCCCAGACTATTGCAGTAGATGTGCTGGGTTGTGAAGAGTACTTCCTGTATCCGGGTCACGTAAATGCTTGCAGTAGATATGTTGGGTTGTGAAGGGTACTTTCTGTATCAGGATAATGTAAATGCAGACTATTTCAGTAGATATGTTGGGTTGTGAAGGGTACTTCCTGTATGCGGGTCTGTAAATGCATACTATTGCAGTAGATATGTTGGAGTGTGCAAGATACTTCCTGTATTTGAGTGTCTCACATGCAGACTATTGCACTAGATATGTTTGGCTATGAAGGGTACTTCCTGTATCTTACCATCTGCTCGCTGTCTGGTTTGTGAACAGCTTGTGGGGCTGTCATGTCTGCATGGCAGCGTTAGCATTAGTAAAACTGAAAAAGGTTTAGCGGTGACACACTCTCATGGGTGTTTATTCATGGTTAGTGTCATCTCTCTGGAAAAATGACACATACTGTAACAACATTGATCTGGATGTGCATGACTAAAAACTAAATTTTGAAAAGTATATGAATTAGTAGTACTTTGGTGAGTGGCTTTACTTCTTTTTTTATAGTGGGTAATAATTACAATTCACTTTTATGACTACAGATTAATCATGATGTATATATTTGCATCTATTTTGCATGACTGACAGAAACATGCGCAGGTATTCACCTCTGGGCGCAGGAGGAAGCTACAGTGATCCCTGCCACTCTTTCCATCTCTAGTTGTTTAAAATATGTACACTCACAGACCGCACCCCTTTCTCCCTCTCCAAACCTCCTCCCACCTCCCTGCTTTTCTCAGAGCTGCCACATAAAGAATAATGTGTGTGTGAATGTATGTTTGTGTATGTGTGAGTGTGTGTATGTGCGTGTGTGTGTGTGTGAATGTATGCTTTTGTATGTGTGACTGTGTGTGTGAGCGTGTGTATGTGTGTGTGTGAATGTGCGTGTGTGTGTGAATGTATGTTTGTGTATGTGGGTGTATGTGTGTGTGTGAGTGTGTGAATATATGTTTGTGTGTGTGGGTGTATGTGTGTGTTTGTGTGAATGTATGTTTGTGTTTGTGTCTGTGTGTGTGTATGTGTGAGCATGTCTCTGTGTGTGTTTGATTGTATGCGTGTGTGCATGCATGCATGTGGGTGTGTGTGTGTTTGCATGTTTGTGTGTGTGTTTGCATGTTTGTGTGTGTGTGTGTGTGTGTGTGTGTATGTGTGCTTGTGGGGTTATCTGTTAGCCTATTGGAATGGTTCCGGGTCATGAGGGTTGGAGCATAGACTTAGATGGATGAGGAGGAAATTATTAAAATAAACTTTGTGTGATGCACAATTCATTTACAGGGACCAAAGTTGCATCTAACACATCTGGACTTGGGAGATGCACACCCTGTTGACATAATGGATGTAAATATTTAACTCAGCGAAAAGGTTGTCGGGTTCGATCAAGCCAGCCTGTCTGAGGGAAAGAACATGTGTAATTGAATTTTATAAATGTGTAATGTATGGAGAATGAAAAAGTAGAGATGAAAAGGAAAAGTTACAGTTAGGGTCAGGGTCAATGTGAGGACAGCCAAACCAACAGAGATGGTTTCTCTGACAGTCAGTGTTACATCCTGGGGTGTCCAATGCCTCACAGACCCAGGGTGTCATTATGAAGTGAGACCCTTAATTGCAGTCAGCGTACTTCTTCATTTATTTACATTCCATGTGACATTCTTATGTATTTACACTCCATGTGACATTCAAATTATTCTTACATTTGTAACCCTCTTTATTCATGCAGTTAGAAATGTACAAGTACAAAAACTAACACGAAAAGAACAAAGGTACACCTCCATATATCCCAATATGCACATAGAATTTATATATGTGTGTGTGTTTGTATTCCAAAATAACAGAACCAACCAGCATACATTTTATGTACATATATTATTAAATATGTATGTGTACATGTTTACACAATGTGATGTATTGTGTCATGTGTCAAGTGTCATATTATAGTGTCTAACTTCTTTAAATATTCAGTTGGATGGAACACTCACTTTTAAAACCCACATTAAGGATTTAAGAAAGTGAAAATGATGCTGTGGTTCTGCTTCAGAAGTGAAATTTCAGACAAAGAGAAGTTTGTTATCTGCATGTTTACCTATGACCGATTATGGTGACACTACATGCAATCTCCTTCCTCTTCTATACAGGCCAAGCATGGTCTGGTTTATTACATTTTATATAGGTTCTATTGTATCTGTTTATGTTCATCACTGGAAAGTGCCCTTCGTGCTTGAGTTTTCTACTAAACTGGAATATGACTAGCTATCAGCTATATTCCAGTAAGTAATTGTTTTTTAATATTTCCTCAACTTTGTACAGAACTGGGAAAATGGGCTTTTAATTAAAATCCACTCGAAAGCTGGAATAATCTTTACAATCAACTTAGTCTGGCTATGCTAATATCATATTGTGATTTAAAGATTAATTATAGGTTTAATTCTTAATACTATTACTGAGGGGTGTGCCTGCTATTAATCTTGTTTAATCATTGTACATAGCAAAAAAAAAAACCTGTCCTATCATCTGTTAACTTTGTCATTGTGATATTGTTTTTATATTTCATTTCCCCCATGAAAAAGAGATGTCAATCTCCATTGGGTTTTCCTGAAAAAAATAAAGGTTCAATCAAATAAATAAATACAAATATTCAAGTTGCACGTGCATTTTATACCAATATACTGTAAATTCATAATGAAACTGTATAAAAAAAACATGCATTATACATTTGCCCCCATACTTATCTTATCCCCATCCCCAGTTGGAAATCTTGTTACCTAATAGAGTTTGTTATGAAGCCAGTCCGTCATATGACAGTCCTGTACCCCTTAGCTCCAAATATAGAAGTCAGAGGCAAAAATAAGTCTGTTAGTATTAATCTCCCATCTCTATACTATACTTTACAGCCTTTCCCATCTCTTGTGATTCCAGCCGCTGGCTTTAAAAAATAAAGATTTAGCAGTGTACTGACCGCCACATATAGTAGTAAATTAATTTATAGGAAAATCAATGTCTTGTAGAGATAAATGTATTACTAGCCACATTCGTGAGATGAATAAAGTTCCATTCTGCTATTGGTTCCCTTTTCGAATGGTGTGATCACAAGAGTCAGAGTCAGATCATCCATTCACAACAAAACATAATGACAGGGGCATCCCACGGTGTTTAAAGTCTTGAAAGTTTCAGTTCTGCACTCCTGAGCTTTTCAACATCATTTCCCTCCTGGATCTCGCTTCTGCTTTGTGACTGGAGGACGGCAGCCATGTTGGATTGCAGAGAGTTTGAAGGAACCCCTTTTCAGTTCTTTAGCACTCTGTAGAGAACGCTGAACCTCCCTCCACCTCTGTCTGTTCCCTGACCCTGAGTCTCACCCTCCCAAAGCCAGTACAGTGATAGAGGACTAGCGGCCCGGACCCTGGCCTGTCTCTCAGCTCTCGCACTCAGGCCGGGGTTTGGGAGGTCCAGCGGCCCTGGCAGATGCTGTGGCACGGCTTATCTCTTCGTTTTATGTGCTGCCGAGCCGGGGCACAAGCAGCCCTTTGTGGCGCGGAGGTGGCTGGGCTGAATCCAGGCAGCTGTTCTGGACTGACGGACGCCTCAGAGCGGGACTCTGTGTGAGGGACCGCAGTGCGTCTGCTGATCGGGCCGGGTGGGGAACAGGGGGAGTGGGGACTGCAGAAGAGCACGTGCCACATGGACTGTGCGGGCAGCGCTAGTGTAACCGCTGGTCTGAGCAGGGGAGGGAAAACTGGGTCTTCGCAACCATGTGGCATAGCCTACAGGGATCTTTGGGTTAAAGACCTGGGCCCTTAGGTGCAGGAGCTGACCACCCTGACTTCTTTGTGTTTCAGTGTAGTAGACAGGATCCATGAACACCGAAATGGGCAAGCCTACAGTATGATGGGCTACAAGTGACTCAGTAATTTGAATCAATAATAATGTTTTCAGGTCCCTACCAAAGGTCCCTACCAACGACATTCAACAGTTCCACCATCTTCACCTTCAAGGGTGCCATCCTTGAAGGGTGCTATCCTTGAAGGGTGCCATCCTTGAAGGGTGCCATCCTTGAAGGGTGCCATCTTTGAAGGGTGCCATCCTTGAATGGTCCAAAAAGATATGCAGCCATTTTGGCCTTCTCTCCCTGCTCGTAGCCAATCAACCTTTGACCTTTTGAACCGTTCCATCCTTTAACATTGCTTTGGCTCGCTCTCAGTCTGCAGTGGTGTGGCTTTCTGTGTGGCCTCTTAAGAGCAGCCTGCTCTGACTTGCAGGCACATTACGCAGAAATAACTCCAATTCTCCCTGTGAACTTAAATGACTCTGTCAGACTCTCTCAGTGCAGGATCAATGCTTTGCAACAGAGCATATTGTACTTGTCCCATGAAACAGACTTTGGGTGGAACATCAGTGGAGAGGGAGGAGAACAGAACCATACATTTGTTTTAGGTCTCAGCTAGCAGACCTCTGGAATGTGGCCCCCTTGTCTCGTCTGGATCTTTCGCCACCAGTTGACAGCGTATGAACACGATGTGATTAAAGGAGTGTTAATGTCAGGGGTGACATGGCAGACGCAGACGACTTGTCAGCTTGGCAGAGAACAACAGGACACATAACATCAGGTGGCATTCATGAAATTGTGCGATTGACCGGCGTAGCGCGTTCATTGTCTGTGTCAATGGTGTCGGTGTCGCCAGCAAAGCAAAAGGCAGGAAATGTTGAGAGGCAGAGCAGGAAGTGAACCGCAACTGTTAAACTGTGCAACTTGGAAATACAGGGGATCCCCAAAACATCCTCCTTCCCTCCTTCTGTAAGGGGACTCCCATGGGGCAGTAAGAAGTAGCTGTGGGGAAAGACCATGTTTGATCGGGAGTAGAGCAGGAGACCGAACACCCCAAGAGTTCATTTGAGCACTTGGTCAGGCCTGAGAGCCCCACCCTAACATTCCTCCACCCCTCCATCAACCTGGGAGCATGTGTCTCCTCTCACCCCGTGTCAACGCTGACTCCCCCCGAACAAAGGACACAGGAGACAGCAATAACAAGCGAAAGAATGCGACCCGCTTTTTAACGGCAAATTCCCCCGCCTTCCCTTTCTTCTCTTCTTTTTTTTCCCCTCTTCCAAACTCTCCTTGATGAAGCGAGACCTATTCTATCAATGCCACCTCTGTGTTTGCTTCTTGACCGCTGCCCTGGAACATCTGCCCGACAACACTAGCATGGGAATAAACAGCAGGATGAAACTCTTACAGTGCGCAAACAAAGGCGCGGACAAAAGGTGCAAACTCAGAAGAAAACGGTCCAAGTAATCCTCCCATACAGGGAGCCTCAGATGCTGAATGAGAGAGCAAACTTAACCCGAACAAAAAGGCCCAAAGAGACCAAAGTGCTGGACCTGACTTAGAGCGACTTACCGCACCTTGTTCGAGGTGACACAGAAAACGTTGTTTGCGCTTGTCCTTTGAATGAATCACAATCAAAAGTGGATGCGTAAAGGGGGGGATTACTCGGCGGTTACACCTGAGGCCGCCGTTCTTTATCAACATCCACCTGCGTGCGGCCCTGGCACTCCTGCAAACGCACACAAAAGAGGAGTTACATGCCGGCTACCCTGCTAAAATAGAGTTGTCTTTATCCTCGCTTTTTCCTTCTAAAGACATGCTTTGATATCCCTTAAAAACGGCTGTGGCTAAATGACTATGGCTTTGTTGGGGGGTGGTAGATTCCCTTTCCCCTGTCTCCTGCGCTGAGCCCCGCTGCCCCGGCCGTCCCCGCTCCCCCCGCCTGTCTCCCCGCGCGAGCGGTCCCTGCCGCGGCCCCGCTCCGCTCCGCGACAGGGCCCTGAAAGGCGATAGCGTCTTGTGCGAGAGAATGTACTGCATTATTCGGGGCTGTCTGTGCGCTGGGAGCCCGCGTGGGCCCACGCCGGCTCCTCTGTGGGAACCTCCGCCGGCTCCTCGCTGACACCCGATGCGGATAGGCCACAGGGCGCTCGGCAATGAGAGGGCTTCCGCACCGGCGGATCCCATTTTCTCGCTCGGTTTGCTAATGAAATCTACGCTATGCGCACACACACACACACACACACACACACACACACACACAAAACACATTCCATTATTTGTTCTTAATAATAAGCGCCACAAAAATTCAGAATAATTGTGGTAGTGCCGCAAAATAGGAACATTGCAGCAATCGCCAAGTGATCACACAGGAAAACTTTGGATTAGGAACCATGCGAGTCAAAGACATGGTTGAACTGTGTAATGTGGTTACGTCATAGCACATTAATATAAGGTAGCATAATACGTTTGAACATCATTTGATGCATGTCATTTGAAATAGAAGAAGTTTATTACGAAACTACATTTCATTGCAGTCTTAGCTCAGTGGAGCTAGAGGTATTGGAAAATGCACAATGTGTTCCATGAGTTAAATCTTCAAAGCACTTTTAAAAAAGATACTAAACAAAAGAGTAATAAAAGAACTTAAGTCCTGGAGACCTCCAAAAGCAATATTTCTTTACTGTTTCCTGACTTATGTTGTGGTGGGATCTAGTTTTGTTTCTTTTTTTTCATTCAGTCTCTTTACGTGTGCAGTGCTCATTCACTCTTTTTGAAAAGAAATCTGTTTTGACAACTTCACATCTCATTGGCTTTCATAATACACCCCCCCCCCTCCCCCCTCCCCTCCAGAAATCCGCTCCCACTTTCTACATTCCTTCCAGGTGAATTGAACCTTATCTTACTGTTAAATTAAGCTGTCCCTCCTTAGATGGATTTGGGGCATTAACTTTCGGAAGTGAAGGTAGCTCTCTGACCTGTTTTTTTTTTTTTTTTCAAGGAGGCCTAAGGGTACACTGGCCCAGTTAAAATGATCTCTGTGGGTGTGTTGTATTGAATGCCATCCCGGTTGAAAAAATAGCATTTGCTAAACTGAAATTTGGCTCATGGGGACATTACAAAACATTTGTGAATACATTTCCTGTTCTTCTGAAAGTTGTAGTGTTTTGCAGAATAAGGGGATCCAGCTATTACAAGGGGTGGATGAGTAAGTATATATTTGATGACTTAACAGAGGTTGCCTCACCCACAGTACGGCTGGGGAAGTCCATGAGAGTGAACTCCAAGGCAACTTGAAATTGGTTTTTTGTTGGGACTGCCCATTTGGAATGCATGTTCTATAGTAGCAAATTGTGGTCCAAACTCCAGTGCGCTTCAGCTGTTGAACAGCTGTACATTTTGAATTGAGCATTGTTTTGGGACCTCTGTGAACATGATTGTGAACATACTTCTCTACTCAGATCTTGAGGCCCTGAAGAAGGGGCTAGAGTGCATTCAGGTAAGAGTTTCTTACATACATTTTCCCAAGAATACAGCGACTTTGGAAAGTCAGGTCTGGGTTGTCATGTCTGAGTATCTGCTATTTTGCAGTTAGCATGGCTTGATGACAGATGTTGTACTTCGATGATGGCTTATCTTGGAATGGAAGAAGGCAGAATACCAAATGTCTTTTTCTCTCCTTGCCTCATGGTCATTTAAAAGTCTATGGGGCAGCATTTTGGAACTAGCAGCCAGTCAGGCAATCATTCGAAGGGAAGATTTGTGGATGAAACAACTGTCTCAAAATTACAGCCGGTCCCATGACACAATGATACAAAGAGAGAGAGAGAGAGAGAGAGAGAGAGAGGGAGAGAGAGAGAGCAAGAGAGAGAGAGAGAGAGAGAGAGAGAGACCACCTCTGCAAAAGTAATTGGGTTTTCAACATAAAAAGTGGAGATGCACAGTTGCAATTTGCTCTTCATTGTTTTCAATGGTAAGAACATTACATGAGCTGTATCACTGAGATGTGCTGAAGTTCACATTATTTGAACGATTGTTGTGTCCTGCCAAATGGAGAAATATGATTCAGTTTACCAAGATGGAGGACAGTCTATTAGTAGAAAATACAAATGCATACTCTTGTCAAAATATATTCTTTCAAATTATATTCTTCTATTTATCCTGAACTTATTCATAACCTTTAATAAAATATTAAAATAAAATCCATGGCAGTTGCTTTTGGTTTGGCAGTAAAGACTGGCTATGTTCTTGCTGGTGTTTTCTGTTTTATTACAATTGTACATTGAAAAACTGAAAGTGAAATAAAAATATGAATGCACTTCCCATTTTAGGTTTTTTGTTTTCAATGTACAATTGCCCCTCATTGCTACCAAATAACAGACAAAAGGGTATGCAAAACAAGTGCAATTACATAATAATTAAACTATGTATGCCTTAACAAAACTCAAAAGCAAAATCAAAACTTAGCAATGTTAATCATGACATTTAGCTACAAAGAGCAAAGTCTTTTGAATAGTTTATGCCAGTCAATGACTAACAGCAGGGCATTATGCAGCTCATGAAGCTCAGGTTTTACATTTTATTACATTAATGTTCATATTCATTTAACCTAAAATGTAGAGACATTGACCATATTTAAGATGTTCTTAAATAATAATAATAATAATAATAATAATAATAATAATAATAATACTTTTCATGTCAAGTTTATATACATTTTATTTAATTGATTAAAATGTAATGGTCAATAGGTAAGATTTTTGTGTTGAAACATTGTTACAAGACCATTGTAAATCCCTTTGTAAAGACCATTGTTGACTCACCCTCTGTCTGTGTTCATAGTCCTTAAATTCGGGTTTCAAAATATGCAGTTAACGGGCTGGTAATCCGTACCAAAACATTGTATAGCAATACAATAATTCAAGCTCATTGGTTTAAAATTGGTTCTAATTGCCACAGCTCGTTTCAATGTCAGCACGTTCACAGAGAAGGGGTGGGATAAACAATGTTGTGGTTTGAGCGTGTTTGTTGTTGCAATTCCTCTCTTGACCGTTAGAAGTCCGAAATTACCTTTTGTAATTGAGGTCATTTTTTAAAACTGTAGACACAAAACTGGAAACGGATGAAAATAAATGCAAAATTACAAAATGCTAAATTTATTTTTTCAAAACTCTAAACAATTGCTTGGATACAATATACATAAACCAAAAATAATTTGATCACTGAACCAAATCACTTGTTCTCAGTGACTCAACTTAACTTAACTCAAAGTATTAGCATTTCAAAATGCTGTCTTATCATTCATTACATTGCATCTAACTACCAATGTATCCAACTACTCAAAATGATAAGTACATTATAGGGACATGTATCGACCACCAGTCATGGTCTTTCTAAAAGTGGAGCCAATCTAAGCCATAAAAAATGCCGTGCATAAAACTCCATGATATTTTTGCTCTCAAAAAATAAGTAGGCATAAATGATCCCATCGACTCGCTAGTTTATTTTGTAAGTGGCCGCTTCCCTGTGTTCTGTTCAGATATGATTCATATGGTTAATATGATTCTGACCTACTTACTGTTGCCATATTATTGTAGCCGAGTTTGTGCTGAAGACAAAGATATGAAACACTTTGGAAAATATTGTCTTTCCATCCATTACAATGCATCTAACTACCAATGCATCAAAATACTAAAAATGATAAGTAAGTGTAACATTACTCCTAAAGCATAGTTTTATGGAAACTGATTATTGTTACAACATTCCATGTTTAGATCATAAATGTTTTCGGATAAAGAAGTCTATTGACACCAATTACTTTGGAACAGGATCAATTTTACCACATTATCATTGAATGTAATATTGCATCACCATCCTTTGTCACAGGTGTTTTCAACCTTTTTTGACATGCATGTTTGAGCTGGTGGTCAAATGACTGATGATTGATTTTACATAGGGGTAAGAGCAGGAGTAAGGATATGTATCCACCTGCAAAAACATAGCAACAACATGGAGCAGTCAGATGATTCATGTTAGAATAGAGATCAAGTAGTGAGAGGAGGAGGCAGAGGAGTTGTAGGTGGTCAATGGAATGGCAGGAAGTTCTCCTTCAGAGAGGTGGCCTTGTTTCTCGTCTTACAGGTGGGGGTGTCCTGGTAGAGGACAGTATCTTTTATTGCAGTTCAGGATTTTTTTCCCACTTTGACCCTATAATTTTGTTGCTATGATTACAGTTTTGCCAAAAATGAACTTTTTCTAAACTTCATACAACTCTCAGCACCAACATGCAGCTTGTCAGTTCATTCCATTCACAAAATGGATCAAAACTACCAAACCACTGTGAACATGTCTCAAAGGAAAAGCACCAGCACTAGAAATCATTCAGGTTGGTCCACATACAGTGCTCTTGTGCTAACTGTGAAAGGTTCTTAAAAAGTTCTAAAAAGTATCAAACAATGCTTGTTTGCAATTCTAAAAAAAAACAAAAAAGAACTGTGAAACAAACCCACAGTGTGTTATAATTACATATTTTTTCAATGATTCCACTCTCTTCTACTGTTTCCATTATTCCCTTTATTTAGTACCACAAAAAGACCACATTGAAATGTGAAAGTATTTTTTCATGCTATAGTAAACTATTGTAAAAACAACTAAATAGTGAATCTATAGGTATCTTTTGTGTGGGCGATCTAAACAAATATTTCTATAGTGTTTCATGAAAAATTGAAAAAGTTTGGAAGCGCAAGATTTCTTCAAAGATATGAATGCACAATGCATGTTTTGAACAGGTGAACGGGCTGCGTTACAAGTGCTTACCATTTTGAGTGTTGAATCTTGAGGGTTTTGAAAATTGAGCACAAGCTTGTGAGATTAGGGTCAAAGTGATTGTAAAAAACTGTAATTGCAACGCAATGTTTAAGAATGACTGCATATGGGTCACTTTCAGGAATTAAACCAGGAATTCAGTTCACCTATGAATTTGGATGTCTGTATTCGACAAAACTACTGCAAATGTCCTGTGCATGACCCTTCATAAGCTAAATAAGAAAATGCAAACGATCCCGTTGAGTCCATGCATTTCTCCGCCAAAGCTGCAAAATACAGGTCTGGCCAAAACGAATGTAGGTTTGCAACAGCGTATGTCTGAGCAGAATGGAAATTCTGTGGTCCAGCAGTACGGTGAACCATGTATAGATGACGGCCAAGCCCCACATGTCATCAACCTAAAATACCTGACCGGGTGAGTGTTACAAAACTAGAATTGGAAACAAAACCAAGATCAGTATAAACTGATACATTCTTGACATAGCATAGCAACTATCTATGCTATGTAGACTCTTCTTTAGAAAAAAAAATTGGCTAAATGGTAAAGCAGTTCTTATTAAAAACACCCCTTAGCACGTTTCTTCGTTCAGCCAAAAAGCAGAGGAAAAGGGAACAGCAGTGACCCAACTGCATCATGATAAATGAGCATTTAGAAAGTTCATTAAACTCGAATTTACAGACAAAAACAACAAAACACCAAGCTACTGAGTCAGATCTATAATTCCCTTTTGTATCTCACTGACGTTGTCTGCTGGAAAATGTCCCATGTTTCTTGCTTTCTTCAAACTATTTTATGTATTAATAGATATCTGTTTTGGCAGCACATGGGATTGCTTGACTACAGTTCAAGCAGAATGGGTGTGGGCTTTTTATATGTCTGACAACAAGCTTGTTTTCTTGGCAGACTGGTTTAATCTGAACTAATTAATGCAGTCTAATAAGGCCACAGCCAGTGGAAGGCTTAGTTCCTTAGCTTCCATCTGTAATTTATTCAAATTCATGTCGCCATGTAAAAGCATGGATGTCCAAATGAGCAGACCATTGAACTTTGTTTAAAGATTGTTCCCTGGTTGACATTTCTTAATACAATTGGTTGGTTTACTTTATGGTACAGATGAAAATATGATATGTGCATGTCTGCACGCACTTACGCACACAACCCGCCCAATTGGGTCAACCGCTAATATGTCGATGAAAGCTTACCATTTTTGCAGACCTCAGCCCAGCTCAGTTCAGCTGGTGCATAGTAGGGTGAGAAGATGCAGCAGCTGGCTGCCCTTGTTTCAGTGGAGGCTAATGCAATTGTGCCCAGTGGACACTGGCAGAGCATGACAGCAGTAATCCAGCAGCTACAATTTGGCATCCCAAACTGTGGAGAGGGGTGAGAAAATGATGTCTAAGAAAATGTCATGATTGCACAATTTTTAGACCCTGTCTAATCCCTATATACGTTTATTCATTAGTGAAAGAAGAAGATAAAAAATAAATGGACTAAAATGGAAGTGATTGAGTAAGTTCTCGGAAAATGAAACATCGTTTTCAGTATCACAACTGATCTGAGACTAACAGTATTGGTCTCTGTTTCATTGGGACAGTGTAGTGTGGAATTTACATTGATTCATAGTGTCAGTCATTTCTAATATGAGATACAGACTTACTGCACATACTAAAGATTTGATCAGAATATTTTCTGTTCCACTGTAAATACTTTTATATACATTGCATAAACCCCTGCGAAGGATGCCATGAGGTAGGCAGCACTTCAGACAACGAATGCTCTTCGAATGATCAAAATATAGTCTGTACCACAATATCTCTGTATGAAATGACACACTTATTCCATAGTGAAATATATTCCAGTAGTCAGTGTTGTCAAACTCTTAAACACTCTAGAAATGATTTGCTGAATTTGCATATCTTGATGGAAACTGTGCTTGCTTGGAGGGTGTGGATATCCACACTTCCCCTGTAGAGTATGGGAGGAGGGTCCCTGTTGCGGACGGCTGTTATTAGCTATTTTTCCTTTGAATTGCTTATTAACTGCGGCAGCTGCCTCTCCACAGCTGCCTGCCAGTTACCAAAAATAAGGTGGCGTCAAGATTCAACATTTAAATCTTTTCCCAAATTCTGTGGCACTGTGTTCTGTTAACCATGTTCACTTCTCCGGTGCATGTTCTGGCTTGATTCAACATGAAGAGAACGGAAAGCAGGTCCATTGTGGTGCTATGCAACCTTTAAATATATATTTTAATTTTTTAATTGTTTTATGTGTTTATTAATATGTAGTGTTCCTATGAAACATCAGATATTTACTGTAAACTTCAGTGGTATCTCTAAAGCCCCTCTGACAGTATTGTGCTGAGGCCTTCAAAGGGTTAACTCTGTAAATCTCCACAATGAAGCCAGATCTATGTTTGATGATGTTGTATTCCTTGAAAAATGACAATGGGAAGCCTGACAATGGGCAGCGAGGGAGGGGGGGATCTCCAGCAATAGATGCTAAACACATGTCCGGCAACTTCCTGTTTTGGAGGCCCTCGTAATAATCCAAAGTGCAGACAGCCAAGCCTTCAATGAAGCAAGGCCCTATGTTTGGGGAAAGGGTGGGGGGGGGGGGGTTGGGATGACACGTCATCAGTGGTCCTTCCCTGGGTGAGCCCTCCGATGTGTTTGTGAGCAGTAGCTAAATAAAGGAAACATCTGCCTCTCGGCAGAGCTATGTCAGACCATGACAGGAGATGAGGAGGAGGGAGAGTGCGTTGTGCACATCCAGAGCGGCAAAGCAACTGCGGCCTGCTCCAGCGACAGCTGTGTGCGGATCAATGTAACGGCACAGCAGCCAGTGGAGAACGGCTGCTAAGACTCCCCGCTCTCAGCCCCCCAACCCTCCCATGCCCCCCGCCCCTCCACCCCGCTCCCCTCCCCAGGGTGCAGACATGCCTCCGCTCAGCATGCTGCTGCCTCAGCCCGGGTCTCGCTCTGGAAATCCCCCTTCAGTGGGTCTGAGAGCGAGGCAGCATAAGGCAGTAAAAGCCAAGGCAACAATGGGCACTGCTGAACCTGAGGCTCCACCACGGCTCTATTAAACGCACTGAACAGACATTCCTCTGTCTGCCATTCCCCCCCTTTCACACGCACTTCCAGGGCTGTCCTCGTGCTGCTGCTCTTACCTACGGATATTCTGCCTCCGGTAATGCCCCCCAGATGAACTCACGCACCTGCAACTCAGTGTCATGGTCAACTAACAGTTGAGTGTTGATGTTAAATGGCACCTGTGGCATCACCAGGAATGGGTGTGGTTCTTAGTGGGCTCCAGAGGATTCTGGCCTCAGGGGAATTTTCTAAGTGATGATGCCATTTTGTATTGAGTGGCTGCATCGCAAACTGGAGGCAGTTGCCTTGATGCCTCTTTGCCTCGCTGCATGATCATTCACAGGCTTCTTGGTAGGTGCGTAGGCAGCACACTTTCAAGGCAGAAAGACCTCAGTATAACGTGATTACGTCATGTGAGATTACAAGCTATTTAGCTGCTTAATTTGTTTGATTCATTTGTGTGTAGTTATCGTGGAAGTATTTTGAATAAGTGATGCAATGTCAGTTAGGGCTTCAGTATTTGGGCCAGTGTGCTGTGGTGTTTCCACATGGGGGTTCAGAGGGATCAGGATGCTGTGTGCTCTGAGAATGATCCCAAGGGAAGAGGCCGTGGTCCTGGGAAGCAGTTAACGAACAGGAGCATGTTCAGTCGAGCCCCGTTGGAAAAAGTATACTGTGTGTCTCTCTCCTTCACCCTCTCTCTCTCTCTCTCTCTCTCTCCCTCTCTCTCTCCACTCGCCCAGATGAAGAAATAGCATGGCGTGGGCCATATCTCACAGACGTTAAAATAATAACAATGTTACCAAAAGAGAGAGGAGGGAAAAAAAGGCTAACTCTTATCCGTCCTTCCCAGAGCTTGTGGTGGGAAGAATCGATGACTTCCTCTCATCCTCTCTGGGGAGGAGGATAGAAGCATTTCCCCTGGGGGGGTATCTAGTATTAATAGTCTGCCGGATAAGTCACCACCAGTAGCACCACTTTCTTGGTTGTGAGAACCACTTGTTGTAGGGACAGACACACTCAGAAATGGCTTTCCCAGCCTCCAGTCCTTCTTCTTACTTTCTGGTTCTATCAAGTCCTTCATCTGGTTCTTCTTTCTGTCCTCTGCTATATTTCATGTGGCTTGTACAATACTTAATTGTAGCAAGTTACCTGTTGCTATGCTTTTAAAACATTAGCCTGTGTCTTTTAAATGGTTGGCATTTAAATAGCATTGATGCTTCTCATTCACCCATTCACACACCGACAGCGATTAGCTGCCATGCAAGGCACCAACCAGTTCATCAGGAGCAATTGGAGATTTGGTCTTGCTCAGGGACACTTCATCACACCCAGGGCAACCCTCCGACTGCCAGACGACTGCTCTTACCTCCTGAGCTTACGTCACGTTTTGCTCTGTGATGGTGAACCGTGTATCGTTATGTTCTCTCTGTAAGAGAGGCTAATAGGACATGGCACTCATGGGAAAATGATCCCATACCTGATTCTTTTCATAGGCTCAGGAATCCACTCTGCTGCTCTTCAGAGGTGTGCCTCTGGCTTTCTGTCCCCATCCCCATTACCATGCTTTCTTCTTTAAACCCTTCACAGTACTTTGTCAATTATAAAAATCAGTTGTCAGAAATTCATTTTGATTGATTGTCTGGATGGTTAGTTGGCTGACTTGATTGATTAAAATTGTTTGTGATGGTGGAAATGTATTATATAGCTCCACAATGAAGGCTGTTCCCGGGTTCAGAAATCCAGTCTTAGAATCTAAGAATCTAAGCTAAAAAGAAGTAACACTAGTAAGATGAAAAAAAAGCTTACGAAATATGTTCCATGGGAAAAGCACCATGGGAAAAAAATAGCAAAAGAGAAAAACGCTGGCATGGAAAAATTAAGGTCGCTATCCCTGGAAGACAAGCAGGGTGTTTTTGGATGAGGAGGCAGTCATTATTACACAATTAAGAGGAGAAGCATACGGGGGGAGTATGTGTTCCAGGATAAAATACAAACAAACCGAGACCGAGCTCTCTATGGTTGATTTTTATTTTTTGTGACAGATCTGGAGTTAGGCAGTGTTTTGGGCTGGCAATAGGTCCCTCAAGATGGCGAGGGAACGCCCTCACGCATACCAACATTCCAGGCTGACTATGGTTGGTCCCAGAGTGACCACCAAGCATGGAGCCCACCCAGGTCAGCGGCCTCCCCCTGCCACCTTTCACGTTCCTGCAAGCGACGGAGACGGCAAGACCGGGCTTCGCGTTGGGGGAGATGTTAGGGGGTAGTAGGGGAGATGTCAGGGGGTTGTTGGGGGAGATGTTAGGGGGTTGTTTGGGGAAATGTTTGGGGGTGGTGGGGTAGACGTTAGGGGGTGGTGGGGGTAATGATTGCACGGTTCGTATCGTCATTGCTTTCAAGCTTCGTATCAAGAATGCAGTTTCATCTAATGCTACTTCCTGCAGATAAGCGCATAGGAAGGAGTAGTGTGGTGGACTCGAGAGGAAATTATCGATGCTATTTAATCTCATGGGCAAATTTAAGGTCCAAGCCATCCAGGGCAGACAAGATGGCATATGGGGTCACTTTTTCTTTGTTTGTCTGTTGGTTTACTTTATTTTGTCTGCCAGTTGTGGTGATATGGATAACGACAGTTGGTGCATGAATGCCACTGGAAGTGATGGAGTTTTGTGACTGAACTGTATGCACAGTCGGTTCTGGGCATTTAGCTACTGTAAAAGCAGCACAAATCATGTTGCCCACTTGGCCTCTGTCCCTCTGGACTGTCGAAATGTGGCTTAATTGACCTTATATTGTGCCACTACTTTGCTCACCAAAGACTTTGCAAATTGTTTCCAGCTCTAAAGACATTTGTAAAGATAGGACCAAATACGTGATGGGAATGGCTTAAAAAGTCACATTAGATTCTTGGTCGGAGATGTGGGGAAGCTGTTTGGAGTTGAACAAAAGTTTTGTTCTTATTTTTCATTTTCAAATGCACTGACATTACTGAAGCCTTAATGCTGGGAGTGGCCAATGTGTGTGCACTTTTTGTCTCTGCAGTTCACTAAATATGATCCATTTTCATTACAATTAAATGCACTTGCTTGGCCCAGGTTCACTTTGCTTCAAAATATATTTCTGTTAAAAGCATTTAAAAACAACATCATGATGTGCTACAGTTAATGAGAGCCAACACATTGGCTTCTAAACAGGCTTTGTAAATTGGCAGAACTCCCAACAGTGTACAGTACAGTGTTGAGCATGTACACAATGTTGGGAAATACTCTCTTTTTTCTTTTTATCACTGATGAGGAAGCTAATTTCCTGGAATTTCCTTCGTCCTTCGTGTCTCTGGCAAGGACAGAAGAATGACGCTGACCAAAGTTCATCAGAAGATGACATCATACGTCTCAGGGACAGCACCTATTCTGCTGTCCCTCTGTCTTCCCTTCTCGGTGTCTCACTTCGCACCGCCCAGAGAAAGCTGTGAATTCCCCCTCAGTCATCTCAGCCTGCAGCCCCAACTCACAAAGTGTAAATAGTGCAGAGTTTTTCACATTACTTCACTGGGTATTTTTAGCTGCAGACCGAGAGCAGGCAAGGGTGCACCTCTGAAACTCCTGGTTCATGTCTGCTAAACAAAAATTAATTTCATAATTCAAAATACACGCACTACATTTTTTAGGAAATTGCAGAATAATGTGTTTGGCCCATAACGATATGGCCCATAAGGCAGATCCCTGCATAAGCAGCGGAAAAAAATGAGCACACTTCTCCTCAAACGCATAAGTGTTCCTGCCATTGCTGTATGGAGATGAGTATGAAAAAAGAGTGGAGGAGCTATAGCGGTCATTTCTGAGACACCCATGAGCAGTGCACATGATGAGAGGGAGTTGCCAGTGCCGTGGATTTATTCACAACCCTTCTGTGCTGTTGCAGCTATGTACAGTTTGCGCTAGCTCTGCTTCAGTTGCATGAGTGTCTCTGGGCTGTCTCCACTCTGTCTCAGCCCTGTCTCCACTCTGTCTCAGCCCTCTCTCCACTCTGTCTCAGTCATGTCTCCACTCTGTCTCAGCCCTGTCTCCACTCTGTCTCAGCCCTGTCTCCACTCTGTCTCAACCCTGTCTCCACTCTGTCTCAGTCATGTCTCCACTCTGTCTCAGCCGTGTCTCCACTCTGTCTCAGCCCTGTCTCCACTCTGTCTCAACCCTGTCGCCACTCTGTCTCAGCCCTGTCTTCACTCTGTCTCAGCCCTGTCACCACTCTGTCTCAGTCATGTCTCCACTCTGTCTCAGCCCTGTCTCCACTCTGTCTCAGCCCTGTCTCCACTCTGTCTCAGCCCTGTCTCCACTCTGTCTCAGCCCTGTCTCCACTCTGTCTCAGCCCTGTCACCACTCTGTCTCAGTCATGTCTCCACTCTGTCTCAGCCCTGTCTCCACTCTGTCTCAGTCATGTCTCCACTCTGTCTCAGCCCTGTCTCCACTCTGTCTCAGCCCTGTCTCCACTCTGTCTCAGCCCTGTCTCCACTCTGTCTCAGTCCTGGCTCCACTCTGTCTCAGTCATGTCTCCACTCTGTCTCAGCTGTGTGTCCACTCTGTCTCAGCCCTGTCTCCACTCTGTCTCTGCCCTGTCTCCACTCTGTCTCAGCCCTGTCTTCACTCTGTCTCAGCCGTGTGTCCACTCTGTCTCAGCCCTGTCTCCACTCTGTCTCAGCCATGTCTCCACTCTGTCTCAGCCCTGTCTCCACTCTGTCTCAGTCATGTCTCCACTCTGTCTCAGCTGTGTGTCCACTCTGTCTCAGCCGTGTCTCCACTCTGTCTCAGTTGTGTCTCGGTCGACGCCTGGCGAGGAGTGCGATGTGCGGCTCGTCCCCCGCCTGGGTCAGATCCAGGGGATTAGTGCACCTTTAGCTGCAGACTCTGCAGATGACATGGATCTGGCAGTGCTCGGAGTCTGCGCTCTGGAAGGACGCAAAGCACTTCTGTTATTGGCCAACTCTCATCACACGGGCTTTCTTTCCTGTGACTGAGGTTTTCCTCTGTTGCAATAGACATGCAATCTAGCCACGTCTTAATAAGTGCTAGCATTGCTATATTCTCGACTGTACGATTACAGTATTTTCTCTTGTTGTCTGTTTCTTGTATCTTTTTACATTTTCCGGCTTTGAAGGAAGATAATTAATTGAGCTGACTTGGCACACAGTGCCTGTGGAACGGGGTGAACCTCAGCGCGGAGCTGCGTAGACGTGCGAACATGTGCATGCACATTTGCTGACACACTCATTACCCTCTCTCGTCTCTGAGAGCTGCAGCTCCGCTTACACGTCAACCGTGAGGCATCACGCAGACTAGAAAGGTGTAGGAGGAGGCTGGCCTTTTTGTGTGCTTTGCAGTGATGGCGGAAAGCGTGGCGATAACCGTCACTGTTCGACGCATGCACATAAAGAAATCCGACACAAATGACTCAAAGAAATTTCCACTGAGAAGCTGGCTTCTTTCACATTCAGTTGATTTCACCCGAAGAAGAACCTTGAATAGGTTTCAACAACAGTGGCAGGTTTATGAGTCCCCTGGACCCATCTCATCGCTGTAACCCAGACGGTCACAGAAGTCTATTCGATGATGAAATTGCATTTCTTAGTGAAGGCCCAAACTCTTGAAGGTTCTAGCATAAGTTACTGTTGTTGCAGTTTCACTGTGTTCCCCTTTCTAATATCCTCCTTGCCCAGCACTGTCTTCCCACACACTTCCAAAGAGGGCTTCCCTTCTGACTGGACTTGGTCGCGTGCATCAGCTCCGGACAAAACCTTCCTCTCGCGGTTCCTTCCTGCCGAGCTGAGGGGCTTCCTTCCCTAGGATACGGCAGGGACAAGGGCACGGATATGTCCTGCGGAGAGTACAGCGGAAAAACAGCACAGACACTCAGCAGTCAGACTTCCCAAACCATGGGCCTCGCTTTCTCCTCCAGGAACCTGGGGATGACGTAATCATGGCAGTTGTGTGACCGACTCGTGGGTCAGGGGGTCAGGCAGGGCCCGCCATAGGGTGACAGGGAGCCTTTGATCAGGCTAGTGAATTGCTTTAAACCGGGCAGAGAATTTTTCTCTTTTTTTGGGGGGAAACTTACATTATATTCCTCCTTTCTGAATCTAATAAACCAATGAAACTAATAAAGTGAATTGGTCTCACGCTGAGTGTGCCTCACAAGAGCTCTCTATGTCTTGTTGAAATATGGGGCCCTGAGTTTGCCTGCATGCACACAGGAAGACAACCCGGCGTTGCAAGCCAGCTCTGTCAAAGTGCAGTACCTGCAAGCAATCCAGATACCTTACATGACTCTTTGAAGTAAAGCTCTTTTCACCTTCAATGCAAGACAACCATTTCCTCCTTATTCTCCAGAGGTACATGCGAAATGTGTTTTTGGGATGAAATGTTGCAAAGTCAGAGGGTAGTTAGTGAATAAAGAAAAAAACTATGCAGCAAAGGTTTTTGAGGATTTCTTTTTTTCCTTTGCAGATTGTTTGACCAGTTTTCTGGAAAATATTTTCTGAGCTGAGAGAACTCAGTAAGAGTAATGAGGACGGACTTTATTTTTACTTGAAAAAAAAAACAAGGATACAGTGAAGCCAGCTGTACAGTACCTCATCTTTCCTGTGTTTCTGTCTTATTGGACTGCCAGCTCTTAATCAATTATAAGCCTTGTCATTCGGGCCTGAGCACAGCAGCTGGCCACAGGAAGTCCGCGTTCCACGGCTGCCCAGCCAATCAGCGGCCTGCAGCTGCCCCGCACCCTTCCCATTCAGAATGTTTGCGCTGCTGCTGACTGGAGTTCCTTCACTGGACTTTCATTTCTGTTCTTCCTTCCTAAATTCTCGTTGCACAGACACATCCGCTTCTGACTGTGACAGCCTGCCCCCCCCCCCCCCCATGCTCCTCTTGCTCTCTTTTTCTGTCTTCAGGTTCTTTTTTATCTCCTTTTTTATGTCCATCTGACTTAATGTCTTTCTTGCTTTCTGAGTCAGTTCTTTTTTCCCCTCGTCTGAGTCTTCGCTCTCCACAGGTGTCTATAAGAATAGTTTTAAAAACTTTTTTGCTTTGCATGTTGTCTCACTCTCACAGAGAGCGAGAGAGAGAGAGAGAGAGAGAGAGAGAGAGACTTGCGCTGGCAGATCAAAGGCCAAAGCTTGTAAAACGATATGGAAGTCCAGCATTAGCATCCATCAGTGCACCCTCAAAGAGCTCCATTCGAGGGCCCCCCAAACTGAGGGAAGGTTTTGGAAAAGTCCAGGGCTGAGAGAATGAGTAACAGGCATCTCAGCTGAGGACATACAGGAAATATGTTAGGAAGGGAGGAAAATTCCCATGTGAGCAGTGCAGTTGCTTTTTCTTTGTGCTACCGAGCTGTTATGCTGTTAGGGGAATGTCCCCCACCTGGGACTGCTTCTATCTATGGCTGGCCCACCTGCGTAACAGGGGTTGAGTCTGGTTTGTTGCTGCTGTTGAGTCTGCCTTCTGCTGCTGTTCTTGAAGTCCTGTATGTGAACGGATGCTTAGAGCATGTGCATGGGGGTGGCCGCGTACATTCTAGGTGAAAGTTACATTGCACCTGTGTCTTGAGACTCGTTCTGTTAGCCGGTAGGATGATATAATACAAATAAAATGTGTGTTATATCATCCTACCGGTTTCCACTAGCAGGGTATCATAAGCACATTCATTGGGCACTTTGAAACCACACTGTAGTGTCCAGAGGGGAATGATGGGTAAACTGAATTCTGATGTGAAATGCATTGTGTGGGAACGGGCATTTCTCTGTCACAGTGCGTATGTGAATGTGTGTGAAGGAGGGATTTGGTGAAAGAATGGAGGGCTGTGGAGGAAAAGAACAGGGGGCCCCCTTCCACAGTTACATAACCCTGAAACTCGCTCACGTTTTACACACACACACACACACACACACACACAAGCACTTACACACACCCATGCACTTACATCAGTACGCACACACATGCTCTCGTACATGCACATGTAGTCGCGCATGCACGCATACATATATGTGCACGCTCATGCCCCTACACATGCACACACTGTGTGTGGGTGTGTACGCGCATGCTTGTGTGTGGTGTGTGTGTGTGTGTGTGTGTGTGCACGTATGCGCATGTGTGCGTGTAGTGTGTGGGTGTGCGTGTGTGTGCATGTAGTGTGTGGGTGTGCGTGTATGTGTGTGTAGTGTGTGGGTGTGCGTGTATGTGCGTGTAGTGTGTGGGTGTGCCTGTGCGTGCGTGTAGTGTGTGGGTGTGCCTGTGTGTGCGTGTAGTGTGTGGGTGTGCGTGTATGTGCATGTAGTGTGTGCGTGGGGTGGACCGGCTGCCCCTGCCCCAGTAATGGATGTCCCTTTTGGAGCAGAGCTCGTTCTGCTAGCCGGCTGGCCGATTGAGGATGAGTTCCTCTGCTGTTTAGGGAAAGGATGTGATCTCACCCGCTAAAAATCCAACCTATGTAGTTTGCTCATGACTTAATCCAGGCTTTGTGTTGAGAAACCCCCCCTTCCTCTCTCGCTCCCTCCCTCCCTCCCTCCCTCGCTCCTGGCTCTATGAAACAGATGAGTGCAATGTTCTCCGAGTCCTGGCGGGAGTTTGGAGCGCAGGCTGGGAGACGTCAGAGAGGGAGCGGGGCAGACGGAACTGTCTCAGTTGGACAGAGAGAGGCAGGACACTCCACAACAGGAAGGGCTGTTGTGCTGTAGTGCTGTACTGTACTAGATAAACCACACTGCACTGCACTCACTTGCACTCTACCAGCTAAACTGTGCCGCATTGTCTGCACTGTACTGCGTCCAATGCATTGTCCTACAGTGCCACTGCAATGTAGTGACCTCCACTGTTCTGCACTGCTCTGAACTGTATTGAGTTGATCGGCACTGTGTGAATGGACTGGCTGTAGTGTGTTGCAGTGCACTGTACTGAACTGGACTTGGGATACTATATCGAACTAGTTATGCTGCAATGTCCTGCAATAAGATCTGCACAGCTCTGCCCTTAGTGACAGATTATGGCAGGGTACGGCAAGGTCATTTCACCCTGGATCCCAATATACCACTCAATGTTCTGTTCTTTGTATCCAGTATTTTATGATGAAATTATTGTTGTAAGGTGCAACCAACACTTTATTGTATGCACTGTATACAAATCAAAATACAAATAAATACAACTGATGTAGTTACTTTGAGTAACATGATGTTTCCAAAATGTTCAAAAATAATAAAACTGGCCCTTTCTGCAGTAAGAGACCGTGGATATAATTGGGGTTCTTGGACACATAAAAATATATAATGTTCTTCAGGCATGTATTAGACAATCTCTCTTCATTAGTGGCAGTGTCTCGGGCAGCTTGGGACAGCCATGTCCACTCACCATCCATTTGTCCGGCCCCACTGGTCACCATTTGTCAGCCAGCTGTTGGGAAGCCGAAATTTATGGAGACGCTTCCTAACTCACTCTGTCCACAGAGCACTACAGACTCCAGCCTGTGCTGCCTGACTTAGGCTGAGGGGCATTTGTCAGTTACCGTCAAGCACAGAAATCTGGAGTGGGCAGATGCCTACACTGAAATGGAACAATCCGGCACTTACATCTCAAAGCTGTTGTGCTAAACAGTTAAACACTGACAGGCAGAGGAAGCCCCTGCTAAAAAAAGAAAAGAAGAAGCTCAAGCTAGGTTTTGAAACAGCTGGTAGCTGGTTGACTAGTTCAGACCAGCTCCCAGCTTGACATGGTTTGACCAGCTCAAGCTATATTTTGAGACCAGCTACTGAGACAAGCTACTGGCACTAGCTGGTTGACCAGCTCATACCGAGCTAGACCAGCTTTATGACCACCTTGGCCTCGCTGTTTAATCGTGTCATTCCCAGCTAGCTCAATTTTCAAGCTGGTCAAGCTGGCATAGCTGGGTTTTACAGCAGGGAGGTTGTGCGTCTGTATGAAGAGATGGGCAGAGGGAACTAGTGGAACAATATAGAGAGGGAGATACTCACTATTCCCAACTTAGAGCTTTATTCACTGAATCTCTTCAGACTCCAACAGCAAATGTTTTGATTGAAACAGTTCTGCAGCATCAGATCCGACCATAAAATCCTAAAATTTCCCTCGGGATGAATAAAGTATCTATCTATCTATCTATCTTTTCGGTCTATCTGGGGTTGCTCCCAAAGCAGATTGGTTGATGCGATACTGATGTCTTTCGCCACGTCAGTGCTTCTCCGTACTGTTTCGTGCTTCTCCGTACTGTTTCGTGCATCTCCGTACTGTTTTGTGCTTCTCCGTACTGTTTCGTGCTTCTTCGTACTGTTTCGTGCTTCTCCGTACTGTTTTGTGCATCTCCGTACTGTTTCGTGCTTCTCCGTACTGTTTCGTGCATCTCCGTACTGTTTCGTGCATCTCCGTACTGTTTCGTGCTTCTCCGTACTGTTTCGTGCATCTCCGTACTGTTTCGTGCATCTCCGTACTGTTTTGTGCTTCTCCGTACTGTTTCGTGCTTCTCCGTACTGTTTCGTGCATCTCCGTACTGTTTCGTGCATCTCCGTACTGTTTCGTGCATCTCCGTACTGTTTCGTGCTTCTCCGTACTGTTTGCAGAGCTGTGAGTCACTGCTGCCTGTGCAGCACTCCGCCCATGCTTTAACTGCATTAGGCATAACTGACAGGTCCACACGCCGTGGCACACGTGCAGCGTTGCATAACAAAGATTCAGTTTAACGTCTGTTATCATGGATGTCATGGATGCCAATTTCTCATGCAAAATAGGTAAGCGGTCGGCCAGCATCCAAGGATTAAAAAGTTATTTGCGTGTATGAAAAATACCTAGTAGCCACTTCCCTTTAAAATTTGGTCAGGGGAAAAAGCGGTATTTGTTTTCCTTTCGCAGTTTCATGTAATTATTTGGTGTTTGTGATAACTGATACAGACATCACTGTTATTGCTATAGCCTCATATTGCCCATGAACTGATTCCATCATGCAACCATAGGGAGCCTCTTTTTCAGTGTAATTCAAATTAATACGACTCACAAAAAACATGGCTTGATTTTTTCATTTGTTTTACGTCATATTTTTACAATCATGTGCACAGGAACTTAATGTTGGTAATATTTTTCTGTTCATAAGGAAATGACTTTAAAAATGCTGTGTCTGCTGCTGTATTTATTGTAAATGATGCTTAATGTGTTGGTCATGTAACCCCGGCCCTGAAAGGCCTTGCTTAAGCAACTGCCATTTCCTTTCTGCAATAATATTCTAGTAATTGTAAAATACTTAGTATCATGTGATGAGTATTTAACTGATAAGTATGGACCCAGCGTATGCCATACAACCCGAATGTCACTGTAAATAACTGCACAGGCCAAAAAATAATAATAGACCAAAAACACATCAAGGTGGGAAGCCTTAAAAGAAAAGTGGCTGGGTGTTACAGTAAATGCATATTTGATTGTGGAATGCCCTTATTGCTTTATCTTGTGTTGTGTCTCAGCAACAGCCACTCTCCGCTGCCCCAGGTCCATCCACCCCCAACACACTCCCTGCTTCTATACCAGTGCTTTAAAGCAGGCTTATCCCATTTATCCCTGAGTGTGTGTGTGTGTGTATGTGTCTATGTGTGTGTTTGAGTTTGTGTGTTTGAGTGTGTGTGTGTGTGTGTGTCTATGTGTGTGTTTGAGTTTGTGTTTGTGTGTGTATGTGTGTGTTTGAGTGTGTGTGCGTGTGTTTGTGTGTGTGTGTGTGTGTGTGTGTGTGTGTGTGCATGTGTCTGAGTTTGTGTGTTTGAGTGTGTATGTGTGGGTGTGTATGTGTCTATATGTGTGTTTGAGTTTGTGTTTGTGTGTGTGTATATGTGTGTTTGAATGTGTGTGTGTTTGTGTGTGTGTGTGTGTTTGAGTGTGTGTTTGAGTGTGTGTGTGTGCGTGTGTTTGTGTGTGTGTGTGTGTTTGAGTTTGTGTTTGTGTGTGTGTATGTGTGTGTTTGAGTTTGTGTTTGTGCGTGTGTGTATGTGTGTGTTTGAGTGTGTGTGCGTGTGTTTGTGTGTGTGTGTGTGTGTGTGTGCATGTGTTTGAGTTTGTGTGTTTGAGTGTGTATGTGTGGGTGTGTATGTGTCTATATGTGTGTTTGTGTGTGTGTGTGTGTTTGAGTTTGTGTTTGTGTGTGTGTATGTGTGTATTTGAGTGTGTGTGTGTGTGTTCATGTGTTTGTGTGTGTGCGTGTGTTTGTGTGTGTGTGTTTGAGTTTGTGTTTGTGTGCGTGTGTGTGTGTATGTATGTGTGTGTTTGAGTGTGTGTGTGCGTGTGTTTGTGTGTGTGTGTGTGTGTTTGAGTTTGTGTTTGTGTGTGTGTATGTGTGTGTTTGAGTTTGTGTTTGTGCGTGTGTGTATGTGTGTGTTTGAGTGTGTGTGCGTGTGTTTGTGTGTGTGTGTGTGTGTGTGTGTGTGCATGTGTTTGAGTTTGTGTGTTTGAGTGTGTATGTGTGGGTGTGTATGTGTCTATATGTGTGTTTGTGTGTATGTGTGTGTTTGAGTTTGTGTTTGTGTGTGTGTATGTGTGTGTTTGGGTGTGTGTGTGTGTGTGTGCATGTGTTTGTGTGTGTGCGTGTGTTTGTGTGTGTGTGTTTGAGTTTGTGTTTGTGTGCGTGTGTGTGTGTATGTGTGTGTTTGAGTGTGTGTGTGCGTGTGTTTGTGTGTGTGTGTTTGAGTTTGTGTTTGTGTGCGTGTGTGTGTGTATGTGTGTGTTTGAGTGTGTGTGTGTGCGTGTGTTTGTGTGTGTGTGTGTGTGTGTGTGTGTGTGTTTGAGTTTGTGTTTGTGTGTGTGTATGTGTGTGTTTGAGTGTGTGTGTGTGTGTGCATGTGTTTGTGTGTGTGTGTTTGAGTGTGTGTGTGTGTACGTGTGTTTTCTGGCTCAACATGAAAAGCATTAAAAACCTGCAGCTTCACACTCGGACACAGCGGATGTCATTACCTTGTTCCCAGCCTCTCCCTCCACCCGTAATATCCAGACTGATTTATCCCTGATTGTTTGAAGGCAGCGCAGAGTGTCGCTGGATTGGACCCATATGAGGGTGGCGTTGAGAGGTCATCTATAACGATCATTTTCTCTGCCTCATTATACCCAGGATAACAACCAAGAGGCCCAGGTTTCTAACCCTGCTTTTCATAAAACTGACAGATGGCAAAAACCTGGAAAAGCTTTCTTTTCTACTACTAGACTCTACTACCTCTCTCTCTCTCTCTCTCTCTCTCTTTCTGCCTGCCTCACTTTCTATTATACTCCTTTTGCTCTGTTTTACATGGTAAATAAATAAAGCAAAGAGTTGTAGGGGTAGAGGTTTGCCATGAAGTGTGCCAAATTACACTCAGAGCCATATTCTGCGAAATTCATGTTCTCTCCCTTGATCAGGCCCGTGATGCGAAATCAATACACAAATATTTGCCAGGCAGCTTGTCTCTTTTTGAGGCTCGCTCTACCTGAACCAGGCCGGAATTTTCCCTGCACTTAGATCCCAGCCCCTCGGGTTTCTGGACAAGGTACCCTTTCATCATGGGGACCCACGCTCCCCCGGCATTTTGGGGTCGTCTGGACGCCTGATAGACCCGCTCCTGCTGAATGACTCAGAATGGCTTTTTTTTTTTCTTCCTGGGGAAATGCCTGTATGATAAATGCATTGCCTGGAACAACAGCTGAGACAGAGGGACTTGGCCAGATCCCCTGACCGTTTTAGACGTGAGCACTGTTTCCCTCAGATCTTGGCTCTTTGTCATGAATGACCTCTTTCATTTTTTCCAATAATAACCAAACCCCTCTACTCAGCATTAAAAACACCCCACATTTTCTTTTTCTTTTTATTGTTTCCCCTCCTGTTGCTGTGACAGCGAGCTGCCAGCTCACGGCTGTAACCCAGTATCCTCCTGGGCCGTCCGTGGAGGCCAAAGTGGACCCTGCGTGGGTGGGTGGGTGGAGGGGGTGGAGACCAGAGGGGGTGGTTAGACTTCACAAGGACAGCAAAAGGCTTTCCTGTTCGCCCACGAGCGATGACACCTCACCGCTTGTGTTTTCTCCTCCCTTTTAGTTTCCTTTGGTCTTTGTTTTTGTTTGTTTCTTTCCTCTCGGAAGTGGAAATGAGGGAGTAGGAGGGCTGGATCACGTGCGCTACTCCCCATCCCCCCCCCCCCCCCTCCTCCCAGCACCAGCCCAGAGCCAAAGGAATGTCAGAGTTATCACATATTATATAACTCTGGTCAGTCAGAAATAGCAGGGAAATTGCACTCCATTAAAACATGCACACACCCACGCACACAAAAGAAAAAGACTGAATGATATCACTACCAGGTGTGTAATATGAGTGTGGTGGGGTGCATTAATAAAAAATAATGAAGGACTCCTGTGTGGCTCAGTCAGCTAAAGGCCTTAGCCTGAGTGCAGGCTCAGCACATCACTGTGTGCTGTGTCACTAGTGGACATTAACTGGGAATCCACAGCAACCAGACTGGTTCTGTTCTGTCCACTGGGATAGGGTAGGGTGAGTTAAGGTCAGCTTGGCTTCCTCGGGGTATCACCACATTAGCGCCCCCTAGCTCTTCACTGGGCACCTGCATGATTCCCGTTGTCGTACTTGACAGATGCATCTCTCCTCTGACCAGTAATTGGTCTCCTGTAGAGCATGGCGGAGCAATTTAGATTTCTCTCAAATTTTGGAAAGCCCCCAAGGCTGGACTCCAGCTCACCCATTATCAGGCACTCAGAAACATGTTCTGAAATACTGTAGGTTTTGACAAGGTGTTGGAATTGGTCACGGTCTTCTCCAATGTTCCAGTTTGTGAAATCTCCCTTCTGTTGCTGGGCTTGGGCTACACGCACGAAGCACCTCACTTCTAACTGGGCATCATTAAGGGGCCATATGCAACTATTGGAAAGTCTCAACACTTGGCCCTACATGACTTGAAGTGGACAGCTGACAGCAGTGATGCTCACCGATGCCTAGCGACCCAGAGAGCTCCCAGGCCTTTTTTTGCCCTGCTTCTGCCCAGCAAACTACCCCAAAAAACCTGTTAGCTCTGTGAGTGCGTGTCCACTCTTTCTCTCCTGTTTTTCCTTTTGGGAGCGCCTGATCCCACTGTCACGCCATCAGTTCTGATGACAGGCTCGAGTCTTCTTATGGAAGTCATGCTTCCAGCTGCCGCTTCTTTTCACTCTGACTGCGGGCTGCCATTCGAGCTCCACAGGCATTACATCAGGGGGCTACGCTATGTCAACCGGAGACAGCCCTGCGGACTGAAGCCCCCCCTCCTTGGGTGGCTCTACGGACAGTCAGACGTGTGTAGCCTACTGGCGACTCAGCGAGGAATCGATACCAGACCATAGCGTGTGCCGCCACACTGAGAGAAGCTGTGCTTTAGCGGGAGTACGCGGTATCGTCCTGTTTCAAAACCGTCCTCTTCAAAGCAGACCGACAGTCTCAACTCTCAGCTTTTCCGGTATTGTCTGTTAATCTCCCTTTGCGTCTTTGAAAAAAAAAAAAAAATCAAAAGGAATGGCAGCACTGGGAGCAAGAAGGGACTTGCTCGCGATGGATTTCCCGCGGAATGTACATTTTTGGTCCGGCCCCCGCCGCGTGAGTTTTAATAAGCGGTGATTATGGGAGTATTTATTTTCTCGCCGGAGTGTGGGAAGCAAACCTGTCGGTGCAGTACCTTTGTGAAATTGATTCAGCCCACCGTGGGTGACTCAGTCATTCTTCAAATAAAAGAAAAACAAAGAGTAAAAGCACAAACAAGGAGAAACAAGGAAACAATACAACCCGGCTAACGCCACGGCTTTCAACAAATATGAAAATTACAAACGAAACATCAGAACCATGTCAATATTTGCCTCTATTGGGATTGAAGTCTTCCTACGTCTCCTCCAACTGAGGAGTCTGAATTTGGTTTTAATTTTCATGCAGATCTGGGGGAGCTGAGAGGGAAACCCTCTGCATGTTTGGAAAGCGTATAAACCCCCCTCTGAGAGAGCACAAGAGATCCAGTGTGTTCTCTGCTTCACGATGGAGAGAGACCTTTTCTCCCACAGCCCCATCAAATGTTTCTCCATTTTAGGGGATCAGCTACATATCTTTCCATCCATTAATCCATAAATGAAAGATTAGTATGATTAATATGGCATGCTCCTGGGTGGTGTGCCCAGGTAAAGCACTAACGCTTGGCCCAGCAATGTTCTCCACAGTCTGGAATTGAATCTTGGCCATGCCAGTTCAGAAACAGGCATTTTAATAGAGAGGAGCCCATTAGCAAAGCTCACTGTTTATACATCTTTCATTTTAATATTTTGCACAATATATTTAATCTTTCACAAGACTTGCATTCCAATCTGTTTTTCATGCCAAACCTTGATGCCAAATATTTCTTTGCCCTAAAACCAGGAAGTCATTAATTGCCTTTATAGTTAGTATTGCCTGACTTAGCCCTTTGTACTATCCTACACCCATGGCCTATAATCCTTGCACTGTATAATTTCACAACCTTGGTGACTGAAATCAGAAGAACAAAGGAAGAGACTTTAATATAAACAAATACATGAAAGTGAAAAAACCAAACACAAATTAAAATTCCGAGGTAGCCATTGTAAATTTCCATCATGAGATCTGAAATAGGACTTTAACCATACAAAGTGAAATGATTGGAAAATGCCATTAAACATCGGTTTAAAAATGTATATCTGGACATTTGTTTGTTTGAGTCAGTGTTTGTGTGTTTGTATATACATATGTGTGCCTGCAAGTGTGTGTGTGAGTATATCTGTGTTCTTGTCTGTGCATATGTGTTTGTAAGCATATGGTTACTTGCTTATGTGCATGTGTGTATGTAGGTTTGTTTGTATGTTTGTTATGAATATTCATGTCTATGTGCATGTGCACAATGATTGACAGCATTTTAAAGGTTTGCTGGAGCAGCACTGGTGCCTCTCCGATGCTGCCCATTCACAGACACTGGAAATGCTTGACCTCACACCCTGAGAAATGTCCACAGCAGCCCACTTGTGTTAAAGGTGTAATTGGGAGTCATTAGGAGCTGCCTGTACTGGAGGGCCTTCACTACTTCGCACTCTCTCAACAGTCTGAGACCACTAGTGAAAATTATTTTCTAATTGAATACAAACTTTTTTATTACTAATTATATTATCAGGATAACAACCTTTGCTTTAATGGCAACGTACACTCAAGGTGGCATAGACTCCACAAATTTCTGTAAAATCTGATGATTCATGTTATCCCAGCATTATTTGACAATGACACTCAACACTGGATTACCTGTGTCTTTTAGCCCCTTAGTTTCCCTTATTGTGACCATGTCATATTTTCAATAATCCAATACGTGTAATGGCATTTTCCACAAGATGATTTTGACTGGACATGTGAGAAGAGTTTTAGAAAATAATGCCTGACCCTCTGGCTTCCTCAGTCCTTCCTTTGTACAGAGGTACATTCCTTCAAAGGAATTCTTATTTATTGATCTCTACCTCAGGTGGCATGACAGATTGACTCAAAGTTAACTCCCATCAGCTGTTCACTTTCTTACCTTTGACGAGGTAAACACTGTAGGCATAACTTAGCCATTGAGCTGCAATTCGACCAACTCCCATCGCAAAAATGCAACTTCCTGAATAGTTTATTCACAGCCTTCACGTATGCGTGATGTTGCTTGCAAAGGAATCGGCTAAGTCTGTTCAACCTTGCCTGTTGTTGTGGAAACGCACTGCAGACGTGGAAACGCAGGAATGCTGCTTTCACACAGTCGGCCTTTCAGCAGAAACCCAAGCCACTGCGTGCAGAGTTCAGGAGCGTGAATGGGTATGAGGGAACACCCGCTGTGGGCCTGGGAGAATGGCCGAATGCCCCGATGCGTAGCTCAGTTAAACATGTAGGTGCGGGCACGGGACGGGGTGGGGGACCCTTCTGAAAGCGGCCACAGCAAGGCCAGAGTGAAGGAGGAAGTAGGAACACGGCCCACCTCGCCCTGCGACCCCACCCTATGGCCCCTGTCCAGTGTGTTCGCCCCATTGTGCTCGCATTCTTCACATCCCATGATGCATTTCTCTCGCTCCGGAGAAGGGGACAGTCACAGACCGAGACTCTGCCAGAGAGAGAGGAAGAGCGAGAGACCACTCAGGAGGTCTGACCTTTGACACGCCGGGATGTCCCGAGAGGGCATGGCACCATGGTGAAAAAGTGAGCCGCCAGGCATTTAAAAATCTGCGACCCTGTCGAGGCCTTCCTCCGTGATGAATGAGTTGTTAGCACAAACACAAATTAGCCCCTAAACAGCGAGACTGGGCGGAACTCTGACAGCCCTCAGCTCACTGATAAAGAGAGAGGGATAGGCTGAAAGAGAGAGAGCTAGAGAGAGAGGGGGGGGAAAGGAGTGAGAACTAGGTTGACAGAACAGCAGTGCTGACGGTTTATCTTCTCTCACGGGCCAACATTCTCTCCCCTGATCCAGCTGCCAGTGTTGGCCAAGGGGGGAGAAGAACTGCAGCGGTGGACAGAGTCATTTGTTATTTGCAGGTCTCCTCAGAACCCCGGTGACTGCGTATACTTCGCTCACCCCTGCATAGCCGCTATAAATAGCCATTTGGTTCGCAAGCTGATTCAGGAAAAGCCAGTGTCCTTTTTATAGCCCTCTGCCTGACACAGCACAAAGGTTTGTCAAACAACGCACCTCTCTGTCTTCGAAAACACATGTATTAGATTTACTGGGAAGCAGGGGTCAGACTCCTGTCAGTAATTGAAATGCAATTATGAATGAGCTAACATGATTATGGAGAGGGAGTGATTGAAAGGTGAATGCAGGTCTGTGATGCGCCTTGCTCCTGTTTCGCGGTGGAATTCCAGGGGTAATGACTCATGAATGGACGCTTCTTCAGGCCGCGGAATGGACGAGCGGACAGGGGGGGAACTGAAGTGCGGCTTTTGTTTTGCCAGACCTTTTCCGTCCTCCCCCCCCCCCTCTCCCTACTTCATCCCCATTTTTTGGGAAGAGCTGAAAAGTTATCTCTCTGACTGTCTGCCGCTATCCCTGAGCCCCCCATCCAAGAAAAATAAACAGGAATGAGTCTTGTCAGTGAACCATTTGAACAAATTGCACATCCTGCGTTGTTAATGAGCTGACGCGGAGGAATGTGATGAGATGAATGTCAAAAATCCAGATGCCACGGCACGTTCCAGGAGGTTGAACCTTGGACCCAAAAGATCTGGCTTCTGGGCCAAGTTATCAGTCTGGATCTGGTGTTCAGTGGAATTCTTGTGATCTAGTCTGAAGGCACTCCCCGACCAGCTCACGTTTCATATTGGAACTTGATTTACATTTTCAAAATAACAGACAATTTCCATTCAGTTTTTTTCCCCTTCTTAATAGGCGACTACTGTACAAAATATCCTGCAACTAACCAAACAGAATAGACTATGCCTCTTCCTTTGATCCGAATATGATCAAATTCCTTTTGATTGTTCCAGAAAACATCAAAGACATGAAAGTAATGAAATAACTTTGTGTCGTACTCCGTTTGCTTTGACTGAAAAATAATATTATTTTACAAGTGAAAATGTGTCTATTATTGAATTTATGCCTTAAATAATGTCTTATTATGCCCTTTTTTTATTTCCGACCCTAGCATGTTTCCCATGGAATGTGCTTATGTTGAAAAGCCCACAATATAATCTTAGAGGAGTTATCAGCCAGAGGAGCTGGAGGACATCCCTGCCAACTGAAACCCTCCCTCCCTGGGCAACTATACAGACAATTTCCCAAAGGGCAGCTGTTTCACCTGGCACAGTGACTATCAGTATGGAACCATAAAGAATGTTACTGCACTGAGCCAGCGTTTCGGCAAAGTGCGTCCATTCCGATATGTTGTTTTAATGAAGCTGTTTTATATATATATCTCCCCTATAATCTTTACGAGGGCTACGGTAGATTGGTCGTTTCCCTGGCCTGGCAGTGTGTGTAGAGTCTGGGCTCCAGCGTGGGTTCTGTGGGGACGTTTGTGGAAATCGGCCTCGGTGAGGAGCTGAATGCCTTTTTGTTGCTCCGAGGCAGTTGTCACAGGAAGCAGTGGCAGCAGGTGTGGGAGGACGAGTCTCCCCCTACACTGCCTCCATGTTGAATGGTATCTTGATGAAGCAATACTAAGAGAATGTTCTCAGGGAAAAAAAAAGAGAAGGCAGAACGGTATCCTTGTGAATGTAGGTATCCTTTGATAAATATCTACTGGGACTTGGCAAGGGACCAAAGACAACAAACCGCCTGTGGGCCTCTAAAGATCCTTCAGGTTTGACTTGCCGGGTGATAATGGGAAATGAAAGATTTTGTGATTGGATGTGTGCTAGTGAGTGTGTCTGTGTGAGTGTGTGTTCATGAATATGTCCACACATGCATGTGTGTGTCTGTGTCTGTGTGTTATTGGCCCCCAGAATCTGGTGTCTGACTCATCTTGATTGATGATTATTTTGCGTCTGAAGGACTGCAGAATCATCTTTTAATTATGAAACTGAAAATCCAGCAGCGCTCTTGCTTACCTCAAATTCTGACATCTTTCGAAAAAGAATTTTCCTGGAAAGTCTGTTGCTACATTGGTGACTCTAGTAAATGTATCCAATGATCTCTGCAAATCAAGAACTTCAAGAATGAGCGAATAAAAGATCCGTACACGGCTAAATGTTGAATATTTTCAAGAGGAAGAGTACTGTTGCAGCACAGGTTTGGGGTGTTGGGTCGGGTGAGGTATGGAGAGTGGTGCGCTGTGTTCATGCTGCTTTCGATAAATGAATTGGAACAGTGTGACCACACTGCAGAGTGTGACTCACATATCACAACGCGGTGGTCGCAAATGAAATGTCACTGTGTTTTTTACAAGATCACAAAATGTCATTCACGTTACTAGAATTCTGCAGCTTGTTTTTTTTTCATGGTGGGTTATCATTGACCTGCATTTGATGGCTGGTTATGGGTATGCACTTTGTTGTACGTCGCTCTGGATAAGAGCGTCTGCCAAATGCCATTAATGTAATGTAATGTAATGGCAAGGTTGCAGCTATCTAGTTCACATTCATATTTCTTTGCAAAAATGTCTTTAATCGAATGAACACTGTGAGTTAAGCCATGCTCAACTATGCTCAACAATTTTCATTGTTTTTGTTTGTCAAACATAGTTCTGTTGGTTTACATAATGACCCTCATGCACTTCCAGCAATTATATTAAATAATTATATTAAAGCCTGCCAAATATATTTCCTACTCATTTCTTTTCTGAAAAACATTTACATTCTCTCCGGCTTCTTCTACATCTCCTACAGCAACACAGTGAGTATGCTGGGTTTCTGATATGACAGATAAGAGCCTAAACCTGTTGCATTGTGGTAGACGTGCAACACAGGTGCACCATTGTCAGAAATTCTGTTGTCTATAAATTAGTGGAAAAACATATTTTGTGTGCTCACTTGTTTTTTTCAATATGTTTTTGCAGTTTTAACCTTTTAACGGTATTGATATAATAGGCTGATGCAGTCTCGTTTCCCTTCTCATGGCTTTAACATTGAGGTAATATGTCCGAAGGGTTCATTGTGAATAAGTATTTTTCAGAGGTGGAAAATTGGTGAAATCAGCCAACTGAGTTCATGGGAGGAAGAAAAACATGGCAGGACTTTTACTTTCTGACCTATGGACTTTCCACCTCTGGTATTTTCAAAGTCTCTTGAATACTCTTGCATTGCTGAGAAAATTCAGAGTGAGTCTCCATTCAGGAAGTCTGTATTGACTCAGATGTAATCATGGCTCTAGTCTTCAACGAACATCAAATGTCAATTCCTAACCTTATTTTAAAACTTTCTGAAGGTAGGGGAAACATATTTGTTTAGTACAGGTCATTGCAATACAATCTGATTAGTCCATGGTGATTAATGCACAGAGTGGTTGTCAAATCCAGTGAGTGGTTGTCAAATGCACAGAGTGGTTGTCAAATGCAGTGAGTGGTTGTCAAATGCACAGAGTGGTTGTCAAATGCAGTGAGTGGTTGTCAAATGCAATACCTTTCTGTTTGAATGACACTCATGGGCTGAGATCTGTTGAGATGGGAGCCACTCCATTCCTTGAAATCTTGGTGTTTTAGAAATTTGCTGTGTCCAAGTCATCTCTGATTTCCACATTCCATCCAGACGTAGCAATGAATTTTGTCACAGAAGGTGAGGGGAAGGCATTTTATCTTATCAGGTGTTCCTGGTATGGTCTAATCTTCTCAACCTCGTAGACTGCCTGGGAGAGTCCTGATTTGTAGCGCAATAAAATAGGAAGGAGGGTTTACTCTGCAGACAAATGAGTGGATTGTTGCTCTGTAATGACCCAGCTATGGTATCATGTCCACAAATATTATTGTGTTTGTTCATTTTTGTATTTCCCATATTTTAACATATTTTTATCTTGTTATTGATTCATTTATGATCGTTTATGTTCGTGGCTTGTCCATTTTTACCCTTAGTTTGCATTTATGACCACATTGAACTGTAATCTTTCTGTACATTTCTAGCTGCAAGACAAATTCTGATTTGTTGCATCTTTTATTACTATTATTATGCGAAATTTGGGAGGGGTGGGAACGCATACAGAGCGTTTGTCGTGGGCACAGTTGACATTGACTGTAGTTGTCTTTACCCGTGACTGGACTGGCTCCCCACGCCACAGTCATCACACACAACTGGCAGGTTCCTCTGGTGTTCACACAAAGCACATTCCAGTCATAATGACCTCTACTCCCCCGCAAATTAACCCAAACACTGTCACTGGCCGGGGCTGCCCAGATATAACCCAACAGGAGGTTTTCTCCAATCTGGATTGACGTCACCCAGCAATCAATTGCCTCCGCTTCTTAAAAGGCCTACTCGTGGAGACCTTAACCACTTTATCCTTGGATGTCCGTAAGGCACATGTGACCAGCCGATCATGGCTGGAGCAGCAAGACAGTGATCACAGTCCTCTCCTTTATCTTTGACGTTTCTCATATCCATTCATTTTCATGATTTCTCTTTCTTCTTTTATTTTTTTTCTTTCTTTCTCTTTTCTCCTTCTCTCTCTTCTCCTTGTATTTTCAGCTTCCTGGCAGCCTGTTCTGTCTCTCTCAGCTGTTCTGCTCCGTGCTGCCTGCCTGACTCTGAGCTAGCCCTGTTATGGGTTCATTGGGCTGGTATGCGGCAGGAATCTTTGGATCAAGGTAATTTCACACTGTTCAACATTTTCCCAGGCCGTTACGCCTCCCCTCACCTTTCTGCCGCTCAGAAAACGAGATAGCGAGTAACACATGTTGCCGTTAAACACACTCTACCCCTCCACGCCCCCACCCCCGCCAGCCAGGCCCAGGGCTGACATAGCCAGTGGGGCAAGGAATCGACTTGAAAGATAGGGGTCATAAATTCTAGTTTGACACTTCTGTTTCCCGAGAGGATCAAGCTATACTAGCCTGGTAAGAGTGTGGGACCATGCAGCCAATTCATTCTGAGTATTTGAATAATCATCAATTTGAATTGTGATTGCTGTACGATCCCTTGGGACGGGGAGGGGGGGCGGGGGGTCCCCTACCAGCTTAGCTTTCCCCCCACACCACAGAAGCTGCTGAAGAGGCGAGATATTTGTGTGGGTAACATGAAAACACATTTTCCACACTTTAATAATGTGTAGAGTTGTGCGGAATGTGTAGAACATTTCTGTGGAACAACCGCAGTGATGTTTATCCAGCTTTCCTCTAGTTCTCTCATTTGAATTGTTTTGAGTTCCATTCCTATTTTTTAAGTTTCCAAAGACAATTTAAAGCTTAATTAATAAGACATACCTGGCTCCTCCTCCCGTATACGTATAACCAGTATCTTACTCAGGGTGGGTCTTATTGCTTTTGGCAGGGTGACTTTGGATCATAACCTCAAATGTGAATGTTCTTGCTACAGGTGTATGGACCGTCCGGCACCATGGAAACTGCCCTGGTGATGTCACAATGCATTCAGAGACCAAGGATGCCAATGGCACAGAATAGACATTGCAATTAACCAGATGGTTAACTCCACATTCACAACACTGGAAGTTTTCCCTTCTATGGATTCAGATATATTTCAGCATGCTGCAACTGGAAGTTACAACATTTCCAATGGATGTTCACATCACTTGAAAATCCTGTTACTAAATAGTACCTCCGGTCTAAAAGAAGACAGAAGAAAAGCAGGATTCGACCATCTGCTTAGTCTGTTGCAATATCCGTGGTCATAGATCGCTTTGTGTGCGATGTGTACAAACACATTTTAAAACCTCTGCTCCATCTTATTTGGGTTATTGGTATGGTATGTGGGTTGAACATGAGGCTGGGCAAATTGCAATTAACAGACACATAATTATTGTGTGTGTGAGCGTATGTATCTGTGTAGAGACATACAGTACAGGTTCCTTGGCATGTTTGTGAAGGCATGCATGATGTCTGCAGCATGTGGAAGACACACATGAACGCATGGCTTATTCTGAGCGCTTCCTTCTTCTGGTTGATTGGCAGCAGGTGGTCACAGTGAGGATCGGATGGCCAGTAGTAGATTGTTTTCATTGTATCATCTCCAGGCTATCAGAGTGAGCAGTCGTTTCATGCAAATATCCCCTGCTGAGTGTGTCCTGTTGATGGCAGTTGATGTTTGGATGTGTTTTGTGGTTAACAATTATTCTCACGCTTCTGTTTCGGCTGAATCCGATGTGGCTGTCTTCGAGTAGCGTCCCTGAGCACCTGGAGGTTGCCCCAGCTTCTGAGACGAGGCCTTCTCTCCACCTGCCACGGGCGCACCTGCAGAAGTGTCTTCCCTTCCCGCGCGTTTCCTGGCCCGCTTTTCCGCGGTGTTTTTCGCGGTGCCCGTTTGTGCCTGGGGCGGTGCTCTGCGTCAGGCTGCTGAACTGGTGGTGGAGTCAGTGGATTTATGATGCCTCAGCGTGAGGAGCCATTGCATTCTTCCCCCTGATGCTCTGTGAGTGCCAGGCTGTTACACGCAGAGCCCAGTGCAACGCTCCACTTTACCGGCTGTGTTCCAAAAGATAGCCAGAAATCCAACATTTGAGTGTTTTCCATTTTTGTTTATGTATCGATAAAGCACAAGCGATAAAGACCTCCATTGAGTTAGAATGTGCAATTTCCATATTTAAGTGGCTTAAAAGGAATCTCCCTTTAAATGAAAAGGGATCCTGCTAACCACAACATTCTCGCAGACCAAAACAATTTCTGGAGGTTTATTCTGTTCTCATAACAGCTCAGCAGTCTTCTCTGAATGAGGCGCGTGTTCCATATTTCTGTATGGGCTTTGGTGCTGATTGTGCAAAAAAAAATAACGAAAAAGAGAGAAATCATGATGTCACAACCCCCCACTCACTCTTTCTCTCTCCCAACAATCAAGAGATGATCTCACAATTGATTCCAATGATCATTATTAACCTTTATTTATACAGGGTAAGTTGACTGAGCATGCATGCTCTTTTGCAGCAACACCCTGTTAATGCCCCCCCAAGTACCCAAGTAGCCTAATGTGCATGTCTTTGGACTCAGCGAGGAAACCGGAGTACCCAGAAGAAACCCACACAGACACCGGAGGAACATGCAAACTCCACACAGGCCCAGGATTTGAACCCAGGACCTTCTTGCTGTGAGGCGAGAGGCGACACTGTGCTCAGTATACAGTGCAGCAATAAGAAATAACACCTTTTAAGTGATGAACATTTAATTATCTGTATTGTTTGACATGACTGCCGCACTTTATGAATTTGTATATTATTGATTTATTGCATGTAATTGACATGGACAGTGCACAATAATTGGCATTTCCCACACAATATGTAAAAGTGCCAGAATTCTCGAAATGGTTCTCGTGCCTATCGGACCTTGTCCTCGCTGTCAGGGAGCAAACATGCAGAATCAGCTGCAGGGGCGGTGGTTGAGTAGCCGCACCAAGAACACTGGCTTGGGAAATCCACCAGAACAAAAGGAGTCAACATCCCTCCTTTTTCCAGAAGTGCCATGGGATATTTAATGATGATGGGAAGTCTGTTTAATGTCTCATCCAAAAAGAGTGCTTTTGAAGCACGGTATCCCTATCGCTGCATTGGGGCATTGTATTGCGTGAAGTTAATTTCTCTCCCTTCCAAAAGAAGACCCAACACAGTGCAGGCCACACTTATGACTGTGAGGCGATGCAGCAAGCGGAAGGAAGATTAAGAGCTAAATAAGTAAATAAGTGTCCAATAGAAAGCCCACTGCACCTCAAATGATGTTAAAGATGCAACACAAGTTCCTTAAATCTAGTCCTACATTTTCACCTCTCCCTCCCCCTGTAAAATGCAGGGGTACACATTAGGTCTCACTTGTATCTTTCCCACTGAATCGTGCTAGCGTCGCTAGCCCAGGTGGAAGTCTTTGGGTGTTTGTTTTGTTTCTGGAGAACTTCCCAGTGGAGTCAGGAGGGGTATATTTTGTGTGATTGAATTCTTGAGGGGTACAGAACCTGCCTCCTTCAAAAGGCCTTGCATTCTGGACCAAGGCCCCCCTCCGACAATGTCTTTGTTCACAATCTTGCTTGTCTCGCAGAGGAAGGGAGGCGGAGAAAAAAATGGGCTGTGGTGTGGTATCAGCAAACAGCTGCTGCTCGAGTGATGAAGTCAAGGGCTGCCGATAGGCACCATGGGAAAATAGAGGAGAAGGGAGGGGCATGGGTGTCAGGACACAACAGCAGCTCAGCTGCTGAATACACACACACACACACTCAAACACGCACAGACCCACACACACACACGCACATGTGCATACGTACACATACACAAATGTGCGGTTCCGTTAAGAGTGAGAAACAAACGGAAAACCTACACAAAGGTAAATCTTCTGCAGGGAAATATTTACACTTCTGAGGAGGGAGAGACCCCGAGGTAACTCTCCTTCTGTGGCGTGCTGGGACCAAAATTTGACGAGTGCGTGAAAGGTTATTGGTTGAGTTCAAAAGGCCGGGTCAAGCATGCAAAAGGAGGGGGGTTAAAAAAAGGTAAATGAATACCAGACTCAGTGCCCCTCTGTTGGACCTGAGCTCCACTGGTCCTCTGCAGACATCTGCGTGTGTGATGCACACTCAAAGAGACCCACGGGCTTGTATTAACGCTTCTCCAATGGGTGACCTTGTGTTTTCTTTCAGCACAATGTTAAAACAATTCTTTTTGATACCTTACATATCCTAATTACAGTAGTTATGGCTCCTGTTATTATTAAGTGCGGTGGCTTTAAGGGATGATCATTTTAAGAGGTAAAAGCTTTAAGGACCATTTAAACAGTATGTATTAACAGTTTAACTGTGTAATTAATACTTAATAGAAGATGTTTCCAAGAAATGTACTTTCTCCTTGGGCATGGATGTGATTTTGAAAGCCTTCCACTGTGGCATGCAAGTGTACTTTCTGTCTATTTTTTCTATGATTGCAAGACTTGAACATTTCTTTAAATATTATAGAATCAATATATTGTAATATGAATGCAATCCTATTGCAAGTATACTTTTAACATCAGACAGTATTTAGCTCTCATCTGCAAAAGAAGCATTTTCCTCCAACATTTTCACACAAACAACTATCCACGTTAGAGGACAATCAAACTCTCTTCTTCCTCTGCTGCTTCATTTTACGAAAGTTAATGAGGCAAGAGTTTAGTTTAAAGAATTTGGGAGGACATGAGCAAAGTCTGAGAGAGGTTTGCGCAAATAATGTGTTGTGTACAAGATTTCTTCCCAAAGTTAACCAATGATATCTGAAAGATGTTTGTTAAACGAAATTACTAGGGAAGTAATGAATGTAATGGATGTAATAATTTTAACAACATGGCACACAATTAATGCATTTTCACACCTCACATTTTTCATGTCTTACAGTAATTAACTAATTTTTTGCAAACGGCCACTGACTCACTGTTTTTGTGAGAGTGCTGTCCAGGAAACAATGTTTTAACTGGCAGGAATCTTATCTTCTCCTTTCCGTTTTGCATCATTAAAAAAAAGCCAGTAAAAGCCAGTTTCAGTTCCATCCATGCTCATGGACATGGTGTTCCTCTCATCATTTATTTCTGGCTATAACGTGAGGCAAAGTTGTAACATTGGGGCATGGCTCAACGGGAGCACTCAACTGCCATGACCTCAGCAACACTGACATCATATGTGATGCTACTTTCTGTGCAGCATGCCATGATCACACCAGTTTACACAGAGCTTCATCTCTACTGATCATACTCCAGCATTATTATATATTATATGATCACAAATCATGCTTTCTATATAAAATATTGAAAGATGCTAGTGTGAGAATTAATAAATTAATTCTTGACTTTGTGAATGAATTAATTATTAGCTATTTCAAGCCACGAAAAAGCTTGCCTTATATATTTAAAGGTATTTACGCCTTAAGGTACAGAATGAAAAGCAGTTTAGAGTGATGCATATAGGGCATCATATCACTGGGGAAAAGAGCTTGTGGCTTTGTGAAAAGCACTGGAAGTGGAAAGATGGACTTTTGCAGTTTGAACTAGGGGATGGAAAGGATGTGTTGGACCCAGGTCTGAAAACCCCACAACAGTGGGTGTATCAATGCAATGGCTGGTCCTTTAATTAAAGCTGTAATTATTTCATAGAAGTCATCTTCATTTGAGACTGACTACTGATGCATCACATACAGTATAGTAATGAATGGAGACATTTTATCTTGTTGTTTTCAACACTGACATCTGCATTTGCTCAAGCAAGGAATACAGGGAAATGGCCCCTTGCTTTTTCACACAGCTCATTACACTAGTGTAGTGGCTCTATGCTTTTTACCTTGAATTATAAAAAGAGCGTTTAGATGAAAAGCTTGTTTGCTTTTTTTCAGGTAAAGGTGTTTCTGTTGCTACAAGTCTGGTGATAAATGCACAACACTTACCTTACATTTTGGATAGATTTACTTTTTTCATCTTTTTGGATGTTTTTTCGATGAATGAGGGCATTATATTTTGCATTTTGTCAGCATGGCCAGAATTGCTCAAATGAGAACACAGTCAGAAATTGGCTAATATAAGCAAATATAATTTTTCATATTTGGTTAACAAGATTAATATACATTATATCTACTGTGTATATGTGTGTTTTCTGGAATTGACTCAAGGTGTGATTAAGCCATTGTCAATAGTCAGAGACAAAGAAGCCAATGGTCCCTGAAGAAAATTCATCCAAATAATCAGTATGAAAATGTATATTTCTATAACCAATTTGTACAGGCTACTGTATGAAGATATAATGGATTCTCCATTCTATCTGCTTTATTGACTCCTTACGTCATATTTATTTCCTTGGTACACAATGTACTTTTATATTTTATTAAATGTATATTACATGTTCTTTTTTATTCTATCCACCATATGAGTGTTCTTTTATTTTTGATATTACTCACGCAGTATCAAACTCACATCTAGTTTCAATATATTTTTTCATTTTTTATCATTAAGGAAAACCTCTTGAAACTGTAAAAATAAACAGATTATATCAGCTAGTCAAATATAAAAATGGGCTATTTATAAAACCGAACAATCCCTGCAGTTATAATGGAAAATAACTATTCAACTTTTGTATTTGCAACCAACTAATGGAAGATTAGCCAGAATCTGTTTTTCTCTGCAACAGTCAGTTTTCTCTTGCAGCTGTTTTAGGGTATTTTTATCTGCAGGTGGGTTGTGGATCTGGAGTAGAGTAGAAACATAAATGTGTTTTTGTTTGTCAAACTTTTCTATTTTAACCAGTTGCCCATTCGTGACCTGTTTTTGCAAAAAACAGCTTTAACACAACTGTCAAAACATTTCATATTTTTAGAATACCTGTGTATATGTGTATTTTCGTGTATCTATAATTTTGTTCACTTTTTTGTCATATTTAAAATAAGAATAAGCACAATACTATATGAATCTAACATGTGCATATATGTATTTGAAAACACATAGTTAAAAACGTATATTAAATATAAATTAATTCATTTTACAGCTGGGTCAAATAAAAATACATTTACCCAAATGTGCTTAAAACAAAAAACAGAATCTGTTCAGATGACAGGGGGAATGTATAAGAGCCTATAATGATGAAATCACAATAAAAAATTTTTTTAAACTTTCTGTTTTTCAGAAACCTCGATTAATTCGAGATTTTTTCTGGATTCAATATAAACACTGAAAGTTACTTTCAATTATCTGAGAAAAATGTAATTAAATTTAAAGTTATTGTAGTTCTGACCATTAGGGAATTAAAAAACGCTTCAAATCCGGTACTCGAGATAAGATTTGGTCTGTTCTACGCATTCCTCCCCACGAGCAATTGTTTGAGATTCCCATTCTAATAACGGTTCAGCTCAGGTCTTCCGGTGAGGAGATGCAATTAGTCGCACTGCGCGTGCTGAAGGGAATGCAACAGTCGCCTACGAGTTTAAATATCCGGTCGAATTAAGGCAGTAGGCTGTACAATAAATAATTTAATTAATAAAACGTGCATCTGGCTTATCCTTCTTTTTTTATAATCGTACTATGAAGCCTAATATGTGCGAAGCCCAGTGATTAATTTTAAATGAAACACCTGTCTGGAAATGTCGGGTTGGCGGCTGTCAGTTTAGATAATGGTGAAATGTATCATGAAGTGGTCTAACTGTCAGCCGAGACTGACGAGGACTTACTGTTTCGGGAATGCGCCCTTAAAATGTCCCCTGCTGAAGTCCCCACGATTTGACAAGCAAAATGTTCGATGACGTCATTTATCCGCGAAAACACAGCGTGCGTGTGTGACGTCTTTGGGGAACAGTTGGGATTCAAATTGCGATTAAATAATGGCAAGTCAAATGTTCAGTTACTGCCTAATATTGTTAAATAGAAACAACCGTTTAACTATTGCATGCTAATGCATCACTTCTGTGTAGCCTAATAGCCTATACATTAATTCCAGTATGAGACATGCTGGAATAAACCTCTGTGGTTGGAATAAACGCCTGGCTATAGTTCAAGCGCGTAGTTTACACATTAAAGTTGAAAGGTAACAAAACGGTCTATTTTATTTTATTTTATTTCGATGGCAGCTGTTCGTTTACATTGCTGACACTACAGAGTGTCATTTAACCCCAGTTGCTCATATCCGAAGTAGAGGCGCTTAACTTTTTTTTCTTCTTTTTTTTCCTGGCGGGGGATAACATATGGCACACTTTTCTCTTTGTGCCTAGACTGTTAAACATCTGTTGTCCCAGAAATGTCATTAAATATGAAAAAAAAAAAAAGTGATGCCCCTGGCACGTGCACGAACAGTAGCCTATAACAGTAGCAGAGATAGTGGTGTAGATACACAGAATAAAGAAAAAAACAAAACAAAAAAAAACATTATATGTACAAGAAGAGACGTATGAATGAGCACCTGGGACTTCCTTATACAGTAACCCATATGTAGCCTTCTGAGCGCCCACGGATGTAACCGCATGCCACTTCAAGTCATATGAAGCCACCCCAGTTTAGTCCCAAAGATAATAATAATAATAATAATAATAATAATAATAATAATCCCAGTCGCCAATCAAGCTTTTAGAATATATTGTGCGCCTATTTTTATTTTTATATATATAATTCGCGGAACCGTTAAGATTGGGGCAACACTCATGTCTGGCTCTGAGTCGACAGCAGTAGTGTGGTGTGAGAACTTCATCATGCCGGAAAACGATACGGAGAAAAGAATTAAGGGCACTTTCAAGAATGCCACCACCCTGCTGAATGTGAGAGGATGCTCTTAGTTTCAAAGGAGCATGGTACATTAATCATCTTTGATCATAAATTAAAGCCGAAAGTGGTCAAACAAATTATCGCGTATTATTTATGAATTATCCACTATGTAGCCTAGTAAATTCTAGAAAGCAAATCTTTTTAAAACATATTAATATGTTTGCTGATGTATAACTAGGCTACAGTAACAGTATTTAAATCAGCAAACAGATAATACAGTTTAAAACACCTTAATTGACCGCAAATAACATAAACTGGTATTGTAGCCAGTTTTGCCAACATTTTTCAGAATAGTAATGGTTAATAGATTAAAACATGGATTCATTAAGAAGTTAGAGGTTCCTTTTTGCATTATAGGTTAAATTGAAATTGAAGAATAATATCTCGTGTTTTAATAAAATGCTATTAACGACCATAAACAGTTTAAAATAACGTTACGCCCCGTTTCAAGCCAACGCCTATTGTTTCAAATGTATCCACTAAACCATTTAGAAAGATTTTTTGTAAAAAAAAACAAAAAAAAAACTTCAGAACCCTTAACTACAGACACCGCTTAAACTTTATTTTTACTCTAAGGCTTGAAGTTTGTATAAAAATCATAATATGTTACATTTTAAAAATATTATTAGAAGCTACCTAGCAATTAGCTCCGATTTGCTTTTCACGCAGTTTGGGGCGGAGAGTGGGGGGGGGGGGGGGGGGGGGGCGATGAATGATCCACTTTCTTTCTCTTGAGTAGGCTATAAATAGTTTTAAAGCATTTAAAGCATAGCATCTCTAAGCTATTTAGGTTTTTACTTCTCGTTTTATCATCTTACTGCGTCGGACTCCACGACATTATGCGCACATGGATCTGGTGATTGATAAAGTGCCAATGATGGGTGGCCCTTCCTGCCGCAGAGGAGGAATGCTTGTAAAGAACTATAAAAGTCTGCCCAGTAACAATCCGCGTGCCTTGGTCGCGCGCAGAAGAACTATTGGCTATGCAAATTCTGACAAAGGGGAGGAAACAATCTAGAAACAAAAATGCTTTAAAGAGACATTTTCCTCCTCTTTCAGAAGTGTGTTAGCTGTCCTTCAGTCGCTTTTTTCGTTGTTTGTAGATGGCTTTTTTGCGCAACTTAAGGGTTCCCGAAATTTCGCTTTCCTTCGACACAACTGTGCCAGTTGTATAGTGGCACCTCCAGTTGTGTCCAGGAAAATCAGCGTTCTGTGCAATGTAGTTTTTTCTGAGGCGTTTTCTTAAATATTGGATCCGGGCGCATGGCATAACACGTGCAGCACATTTAAAAAGGTGCATTCTTGAATAACATTATGTCTAGTCAATGCACCCTTCCTCAATAGAGTGCATTGGGATTTATAAAGGCTATATTAGCGTTTTTTCTTTCACCTTTGATTTCACCATAGGCTACGCTTACCATATCCACTTAAGCAAGTTCAATTAAGTTGCGAATTTAGGTAGCCTACATATTCTGTCTCTATCTGGTCATGTCTTCTTATCATAGGCAGCCTATAAAAACCCACAAGGGATAGTCAATGAAACGTCTGTGCATATATAGCCTATATATAAGCCAATATATGCTCTTTATAAGCATTATTTGAGGTCCAGGTAAATTCAGCACGTTGGATCTCTACTGTGCTATCTCTGCAACGCAAGCTTACTAGTTTTCTCTTGCATTTCCTAGAAAGCCATCTACTTCAGACCACAAGCGCTGCTGGTATATAAAAGATAGCGCAATGCTGGGGGTGGGGATGTAAGCAGAGTTTAGTACGTTTAATAATGATTACATAAAAATGGCAGAAACTGAAAAGGTGATGTGCCTGTAATTCTTAAAAGTTCATTGAAGCAGTCAAGCTAAAAGAGCATAGAATTTCCTTCTATGCTCTTTTAGATTGACTGCTTCCCCAAGCTCCAACTCAATTTTTATAGATTTTGTAGACAAAATGAGTTTTTTGTGCAGTTCTGAGCTGTAACTTAAGTCAAAGCAACTGTACTCAACCCCCACCCCAAAAACACACATATACCACCAATATAGCTAAAGAATGACCTCTTTGTTTTTGACACTTAAAAATCATTCATGGCAGAATTCTGACATCTCAGAGTATGTTTTTTGCAGTCAAATGTTCAAAACAGTGCCCTCGCTTTCCTTTGTATTTTTTTATTTTAGTTACTGTGTTCTTCCTGTCTGTACGTTTCGGCGTCTGTGTACAAGACATTATAAGTGTATGTGCGTGTATATGTATGTGTGTGTCTGTAGAGGGGGGTTGGGGGCTGAGGGTGGTCGTTTAGTTTAAACAATTCATATTATATCCGTAAAAAGGTGTAATGTATTTCCCTGTATGAGGCCCCTTGGTTCCTTATTAGCTTACCGAACAAGAACGAGAAGAAAAAAATGTTTGATGTGTGCAGGCTACGTCTAGCCAACTGTTCTACATAATGAGATCTGTGCGGCTTGCGTCACTTTAAGCAGGGTTGAAGCTAGCTAGAGGAAAGAAAACGCAAGGAGAAAGTTCGCAAGGGGAGACAGGACTACTGGACTGCCCTGCAGTCTCACTTATGTGTTTCCCAAAAAGGCTTTGCTTCCAGTTGCATTGCATCTTCTTTTGTTATTCTATACACATCTTTTTTTAATTCTACGAGGGTTTGAAAAGGAAAGAGCTACATAAAACAATCATGGAACTTCTTTGCCTCGAAATGGACACCGTCCTAAGAGCCCGTCCCGATCCGAATCTTCTCTATGATGACAGGGTTTTACAGAGCCTGTTGACCATCGAAGAAAGGTTTCTACCACAATTTTCGTATTTTAAATGTGTCCAGAAGGATATTCAACCTTTCATGCGAAGAATGGTTGCAACTTGGATGCTTGAGGTTTGTACGTTTAACTCTCCATTTCTTTACCCACACCTCCCTTTTAAATCTTCTAAACTGACTTTTCCCACACTCATCCCGTCCTTATTACATACCGAGAGAGAATAAGCTGTTCCTTTCCTCATTTTCCACTGTACCTTCCAGTTTTGGTGAAACTATGTATTTTTAAAATATATTTTCAATGCTATTTTCGGTGCGAGTCGATTGCGTTTCTCCGAAACGGAGAACATGATTACAAATGTATGCTAATGGATGGGATTAAAGCTTGCTCATGAAATAATTACATTTGGCTGATTTAGAAAAGGTGTTTTGGGTGAAGATGCTGTTTGTGTGTTTCGTATAAATATTTCCATGCACACGTATGCCGTTTACTACGTATCCTTGTTCCATAATATAGACTGTAACGCCATGTTGGTTTTTTTCAGCAAGTATACCCTTGCATTTTCCGAAGACTTTTTAGTAGCATAAACTACCATAACAGCTCTTAAAATATACATGTGCGCATAGATCAGCGTTTGCACTGCATAGTCCTTGTAAAAATATACACAGGAAATGTAGTGAATTCTTCAAAAGGACATGTTCATCAGTATTTGTTCACGGAAGGGGCGCGGGCCCTATGTCCTCTTCTATCCAGCCCTCTTTTCTAAATCCGTTAGCAAAGAATTAAGTTTGATAATTGACAACCCCTTAGACGTTCGGAAAAGAGAAATGACCCTTTAAGCTTTATTTTCATGCATAAATTGTTTATTTTACTTGGATTTTATGGATTTTAATATCTTTTTCAAAATAATCATTTGAACTTGCCGGTGACGCACTCGACATCAAGCACATGCTACCGCATTCTAATTTAGCCGTTTTTTAAGTTTGAAACTTCGAATTCTGAGGTTATGAATTGTCGGGAAGTGTGTAAAAATGTCTAATCAACATTTCGGTGTGATCAGATTTGCGCTGTGCCGCTTATTTTATTTTTAAATAATATTTTATGAAGATACGACGAATTAAAAAAAGAGTTCCAGAACAGTGCGGCATGGGTGTTTTTGGCTGGGGTGATTGTGACTTGAATTCATTTCTTACCGAATGAACTGAAGGAATGCGTGTGTATTGACAGTCTAGGCTTTGTCCAATCTTTTAAAATCTTCTTCTTCTTTTTTTTTTTTACATATTGAGATTGTTTCACCAGCTCAGACCTCAATTCGTAATAACATTGCTACGGTTTCCAGGGAGATATTTATGAGATTCGGCGACTTGTCATTGTTATTATTTTTATTGAAATAAGATAGGCTGTTAATTTATTGATTGTGCTTCTTCTTGTTTTTAAGGAATTATTTAAATGTATTGCAACTGGGCGTAACACGTTGCATATAGGCTTCAGTTGGTACTAACTGTCGTCGTTTGTTTCTTTCTCCAGGTTTGTGAAGAACAGAAGTGCGAAGAAGAGGTTTTTCCTTTGGCAATGAACTACTTGGACAGATTTTTAGCTGTGGTATGCACCAGAAAGAGCAATCTGCAGCTACTTGGAGCAGTTTGCATGTTTCTTGCATCTAAATTGAAAGAAACGCGTCCATTAACAGCAGAAAAACTCTGCATCTACACTGATAATTCCATCAAACCACAGGAGCTGCTGGTAAGCAACAGATGGTTTCCGGGGGTAAATTGCTAATTTATAGTGTAGTTAGGGTTCGCTACATGTACTGTCAAACCTGGCCTTATTTAACAATTTGCAGTTATTACGCAAGTGTTTTCGCCAATTCAGTGGGTCTGTGTGATTGCGCCAATATGAATATTATGGGAATCAATATGAATGTCAAGTATATGATAACTGAAGTAGCTGTACATGTTTCTATGTTGGCTTGTTCACGTTTATCAAACATTTCTCCACGTTCTTTCAACGAACGTTTATTTCGGCCTATAGGACCGTAATCATTGTGACATGGCAATAACGAATTCTTTCCATCCTAATCTAAAATAATACGCCGAGATGAGATGATGCCTACTGTTATATAGCTACTGTAACGTAGCAAAATATTAAAGAACATCATATTGAAAATGAACGTTATACTAAATTAAGAATATTATCACGTGCAAAAACTATGTACAGTATTAAGATATTACAGTTGGCCCACTCTGTAACCCGGTCTTTAATCGCCACCTAGCGGCAAATATTTCCTGCTGAGCAATGACTTCAGCGTTGAGCAGCAGCCAGTGGCTGGATCTCTGCCATGCATAGGTAGACTAAAGTGAGGAAGGACAACTGGCTTCAGGTCACGGCTGTGTTCCACATTCAATCGCTGAGACACAATGAGAAGGCAAAGCTTAATATGTTAAAATATTAACCAGGTTAGCCTATGCTTTACTTTAATCTGCAGCAGGGACCAAAGGCTCGAGGTATGCATATGTTGTTCTCCTGGTCTTATGACACCACATATTATACCACGTCCAATTAATAACCCCCCCCCCCCCCCCCATTTTGGGCCAGGAATAACGTGACAAGTCGTTGCTCTTGGTGAGTGTGCACCTGATAGGACATGCAGTGAGTTTGATTCTTCTTGGGTGGGGCAACTGCCATGTAAGTCTTCAGCAAATTCCTAAGCAGTATGTATGTATATTTTCTTAGTACAGTACAGACTGTGAATTGACTATATCCCATGTGTGCTGCCACTGCAGCAATCTTTCCACCAGGGTCAATAGCAACAGCAACCTGAACAATAATCCTAAGTCCTTCCTGCTGGCGCAAGGCAGCTGAAGGCTGACAACTATATTTCCCTTGAACCGAGTAGATCTTAATATAAATCCTCATGAGGGCTGCATATTTGCAATGGCATTTTGCACAAGAATCATAACACAGTCTGCCAAACGATAGATAGCCTTAAATTTAGATCTTCTCGTCTTTTTCTCATGGCCTGGGAACTGCAATATTTTTCTCTATGTGAAAATTAATTATAGATCCTTACAGTCCTGCATATTCAATTAAAACATATGACTTTCATATGCTCTGTGCTTCCACCTGTGTTGTAGTTTTGTAGTTTTGCATGATGGTTCTGCTTTGGTTATGATCATTAATACAGTAGGTTAAATATGACCTGTGATATCTTTTGACAGTCTCTCATTGGTATAGCAACACTATGAGATATTCATGACTTGATGTCAAGTCTCTGAGAATGACACATTCACTTCCTTGTTTTGGATGAATTTGCACAGAGATTTGTGAAATTATCGTTGGAATAGCTGCATGTACTACTTAGCATTAAGGGGTAAGTATCAGCAACTGGCTGAGCCTAATGCAATCTAGACCAGAGTAGAATATTAGTGTGACTTTGTGCAAAACAAACTGTTGATGTGGCCTGGTCTAGACCACACTGTGACCTGGTCCAGAATTAAATTTTACCCGACCCGACCCTACCCACCCCACCCAAGGAGGCTATGAATAAATCAGCCAATGTAGGGAAATTAAATGAGTCATTTTCTCACATCAGATAAGTATTTCCTCTTCCGCCCTGCATAAACATTTTTTAGTAAACACCTTATCCCACCCATGTTGCAAGAGTGGCCAAAGTGGTATTGACCTAAAGGTGAAGGCTGGGTTTTCTTAATGCACAAGCTGCTCTTCCTCCTTCCAGCAGCAGGGCAATGAGTGCATGCTGCCGGCTCTCAGATGGTGTCTTTCTGTTTGAGTGTGCTGTGTGTGAGTGTGTGTGTGTGTGTGTGTGATCAGACAGGGAACCCCATGTGTAATGTTAAGCGTTTCAGAGGACTAGGGTGCAGGTGGCAAAAAAAAAAAAAAAAAAAACCCCACTTTGCTCCATGAAACACCTGCTGGGTTCAGGTCATGAGTATATCCTTTGGATTTGAGGGGATTTCCGGGGGTACCTCCCTCAGTCTGTCTCCTGCTCATGTTCACTTAAAAGATTCTTCTCAGCTTTAAAAATCCATTTAAACCCGGTCCCTGTTGTCTGCGGAGGCTGGAGGGAAACATGAACAAAGCACCTTATGAGTGAATGTCAGTTGAGTAGTCAAAAGTGGTCTGGGCAGTGTTCGATCCGAAACAGCAGTCGTGGGTGGAAGGGGGTTGTCCCTTTGACTTGATGGAGAATTTCTCAGTGTCGATTATGTCTCTATATGGCTTTCCTTTGGTTGAGAGAAATAAAAAAGGAAACTGGTGATCAGCTGAATTAGTCACATCATTTTTTTTCTGCCCGTTTCTGGTGAAACGTTCTTGTAACAGCCACCACAGCGAATAAGAAGGTGCAAGCCGAGGCTTTTTTTGTAGCAGAGGGTAACTGGAAGGAAGTGAGCTGCCTGTGTTCACCAAGGGTGTGTTGCAAGGCTGCCACTGGGCTGAGGCCCAGATGAAGGCCTGCACACAGGACAGGCCACGACCATGGCACATGACTCCTGCCTGAGCCCTGCCAATGAGGGAGCGGACAAGGTCAAAGAAGACGCAGGATTGGCTACAGATTGAGTAGGGAGTGGACAGGGAGGAGAGAAGAATGCCTGGAATTGTCCAGGCGTAGCTGAATTAAGTTTAGCTGATCTACAACTCAATGTTGCCCTGGGATTTCTGGATATTTCTAAACACTTGAGGAAAGGTGATTCCTCTAAATATAGGATTGGTTCAAGTCAAGATCAATGTTACATTTTTGAGTGATTTTATAAAAAACAGAAAATGCCGGCACTGATGGAATAATGATAGACAAGACCTTGACAAAATGGAGTTAAATCCATGAACTGTCAGCTGTTAATCACTTTGTAATTTCTTGTTGCTTTGTCTTTCCTCTGCACTTTTCCATTACATTGGTAGTCACTTCCTATTGGCTGTTGTTAGTTAGCTGGTGGTTATACTGTACAATGCTTGGTAGTTTTCCATTATTTCATAGTTTTGGTGAATGCTCTTGGCCAAAGTGACTATTCAGTAGTTCTCCATGTACTTAGAAGTTGCATTGTAGTTTTACATTAGAAAGACTCATGGTCACACACCCATTTTGTGGTTTTGTTGAGATGAAAAAAATGTTCCCCGCTGTTCAAACCCATCTCAGTGGGTAATTGCGAATTGTACTGTCACCAGTGGTGTTAGGAAATATCCCTTTCAGCTGTGAAATAAGAGCAGGAAAGTGACAATTTAATGATAATTTCATCATCAGAAAGATGGTTAGGAGAGGCCTTTTCATCTTTCAGCCACAAACTGCCACAGGCCAGCAAATCATGAACCGCCATGCTCCATGTAATTCTGCCAAGACCTATGGTAGCTTTGGCTAGGAATGACGAGGTGCACCAAGAATCCTGATGACACCTGGGCCAGCCCCGGAATGTGCCCTGGACTCTTAGGACAGTGGCTCAAACAGCAATGCTGTCCTGAAAAGCTTAGAAGTTCAGCAAAAATATGCACAGCACATACTGTAGTTAACTCTAGAGTATTGTTGTTGCTTATAGTATGCTTGTTGTGGTAGCAGTCCGTGAAATATAGCTTTTATTTTCATAATTTAGAAATCATGCTATTTAGAAATTCTGGCATGCTCAGAGAATCTGATATTGATACCAGTATTGCATTGTACTAGAAATAATATTAAGTATTTTGCCAATATTTAATGTCTGCATAGACTGTCATGAAGTTTGAATGAATGTAATTCATTAGCCATTGATTAGGACAAGTATCCACACAGTACAGATGATTTATTTGTAATGGCCTGAAAAGTGACTGAAAGCATGAACACACATTCCACCACCATCGCTTCTCCCTCACATCGTCAGGAGTAATATGCCCAAATCATAGGATCACCATCTTGTTAAGCAGGATATTACACACATTGTGCTCTTGGTGTTTGTATAATGTCTGCAGGCTGTAAGTTTTGTTTTTTGGTGAATTTTTCCATTGATGGCAACCATGATAGCCCGTCCCATGACTAAGTGCATGTGGTTTACTGGTGGGGAAAACCAACATCCGTGCCCCCCGGTCACAAGAAAGCATGCTCCTCTCTGAATTGCTCCCAAATGACTCACTTGCTGTCGCTCTTACTCATGCCTCTTTTTCAAAGAAAGGACAACTGTCACTCTCGCCTGCCAAAGCCCCACCACGACCAAAGGCCGAAATGTAACCACCAGTAAATGTCACTGGACAATGGTGGCCATCAGCTAACAGCAGAGCTCAATGACAGATGGGATTTCCACTACCCAGCTGAAAGAACATTTGTGAGAATTCAGTGTATGCCGGATGACATCAATTTTAAGTAATTGACTGGGCTGCCCTTAAAGCAGCCTCCTGTACTGCTAGCTGCGGCTTTGCATCTTCTGGTCATCTATTCTGCCTGTGTCTACGAGTCAACGATCAATAGCAAAGCAAACGATATGATCAGGCATCTTTAAAGGTCATTTGCTGAGGTTGTGAACTTGCGACGCAGGTATGTCCAGGCTGTAAGGAGGTTTTACTTTGCATTCATAGACTGTTAGGCAAAAAACCAGCGTGCAGCCCATTAATTCACAGCTTTTCTCCCGCTCCCGGGGCCCCGGGGCCCTCGGGCCCCCAGGCCCCCGGGCCCATCTGATAGAGATGTCTGACAGACCGAGCCCCAAGCAGCCCAGACCTCTCGCCAATCTCGGGAGTGAGCCGCCAGATGTCAGGCAGATGTATCACGCGGGTCATCAGTGTTTGTGCGCTGTAGCCGCTGTTGCCTGACTAGCATAACTGCAGAGTGTCCCTCCCACGTCTCCGCCCAGCGAAGAGTCTTAGCTTAGAGGTAGGGTGAAAGCCAGCTGTAGTACCAGTCCCCAGGGAGGTGTCTTGGCAGTAGATGGCAACAACAGTGTCCCCCTCCCTCCTCCCCCCACCCCCCACCCCCCACCCCCCCTGATCTGGGGTCTCTTGTACTCCAATTGTTTTCCTCTCCTCTTCTCAGGAGTGGGAGCTGGTGGTGCTGGGGAAGTTGAAGTGGAACCTGGCAGCCGTCACCCCCAACGACTTCATCGAACACATCATGAGGAAGCTGCCCCTGCCCGCGGAGAAGCTGACGCTGATCCGGAAGCATGTGCAGACCTTCATAGCCCTCTGTGCCACAGGTAGAGCCCTGTCTGTGCATTTTTGTTTTGTTTTCCTGAGGTAACAAGTCTTTGTGAGTCTTTCAAAGTGATGTGTGTTGCGCTTTGTTGCAGAGTGTGCACACTCACACAAACAGAACAAGACCCAGTGTTGGTGGTACATTGGCGTGTCCGATACAAAGAGATAAAATCCACAGTTCATTCCACAAACCAGTACCTCTATGAGCCTCTAGATTTGAGTGAAAATTGTGAGTTTATTAAGATGAACCAACATCAAACTTATGTCACAGTACTCTTTTCTTTTGTCCAATGTACCAAGCAGCAAGTGAAACGGGCATGTGACTATCTTACATCAACCTCTTGGTGAATTTTGCAATATGGTATCTGCCCGCACCCCTGCCCAGTCCGCACACCCCCACCCCCCACGAGAAACAAGAGCGGACTTCTGAGAAAGCGTGTCTGTGGTAGCCGCTTTCACGTCTCATTATGAGGCAGTCACTAACTGTCATGCATTGTGGCCTGACTAGCGGCGTGTGAGAGGGCGCATTACCTCTGCAGAAAGGTATGTGGGGGTGAAAGGAGTGCGCATGATGGAGAGTGTGCCTGAGCACCTCTCCCTGTTTCATGACTGGCGTGTTCATGTCCTGGGGGCATTTCGGGGCTCGGGCTGAAAGCAGTGTCACTTCAAAGGGCCGCAGCCAGCTCAGGGCCCTGGGCGTTCCTGTCTGCGCGAACCAATGGCAGGTCTGTCGGGGGTGGGAAAAGGGCAGTACCCGTGTTCTCAAGGTGGATCGCCTCTAGGACATCAAACGGAGAGCCGTGGGAGGGCCGGAAAATGCCTAAATACAATCTAATGTGGCGGAAAGGGGGGGGGGGGTGACGCGGAGATCGAAAGCGGAGGACATTGTTTCCTCAAAGAACCACGCAGCCAGGCCTGTCATGGATTCATATCTGCCCCTCTCTCTCTCTCTCTCTCTCTCTCTCTTTCTCTCTCTCTCTCTCTCTCGCTCCCTCGCTCTCTTCTCACGCCTTCCAGCTGCTCCGGGGCGCCCTGACTTTCCCATGTTCCGGGCCTTTTACAGGGCTGGCTCTCCCAGCATGCCTCTCTGCGGCGTCGGGGATAATGAGATCCAGAGCGGCCCCTCAGCGAGTTCCCTCTGGCCCCGTTCCCCCGGTCTCCTCCCGGGCCGCTCCCGGAGAGACAGAGCTCTGCCGAGCGTCGTCACGTGGGGAGATTGATGTGCGCCCATGCAGGAGTGACAGGTCTTTAAACGTGGCGCTTTTTTGATGTGGAATCCCCTTTCTGATTGTGCAATGGATATTGTCAGTGTGGCATGTCGTAAAGGCTCCCTGACAAGGGGACACTGGGAAGGTATTCCATGGGAACCCACCAAGGTCCTATTGAAGACACACATGGCCATCCCTCCCATCTCTCTCTCTCTCTCTCTTTCCGCCCCTGGAGGTATTGCTCAGGAAGGAATGCCTGTGTAAGTGATTGGAGCCATCTCCAAAAGTTATTGAGCAAGAGTGAACTTTTCCTTGATTTCTTCCGATGAATCAGTGAAAATGTATTGCATGTGTCTCTGGGAAATGACAGTATTAAAGCCTTGTGGGAGAGAGCGGTTGGAGAAGTGCTAAGATAGTGTGCGTTAGCTGTTGGCCGTATGTCAGTGTGTCCTTTTCATCTTCTCATCCAGATGAAAATGCTGAAAGAATTGGTTCAGTATTTGATGCCTCGCAGAGAAATTCGGTTTTCTGGGGGAGTGAACCAATCTGGCTTATTGTAGCCTTGTCATAAAATCCTGTAAACACTTAGCGAAATCCTTCTGAAGCACGCTGAAAAGGTAGAGCGGTCAGAAGAGTCTCCCACCTGGTTTTTTAATTGCGCCGCGTACCGTCTGCTGTAGCATCTTGCAGCGTGTGCTTTGAAATTCAATTTCTGTCTGCCCCTCCCCCGTTTCTTTTAAACTATTATGAGCCGAAGCCTCTGTAGTTTAAAAACAAGAAAAGGGGAGAAGGGAGAGAAAAAAGGCAGTTCATTTTTAATGGTTCTCTGCTTTTTTTTGATGAAAAAGTTCCGTTCGAGGCACTTGGTGGGGATTTTTGTCAGGCGGCGCAGCCCGGTTCAGTATTAATTAATAACATCGGAGGGCCATTCAGAACTATGCAAATGGGCCTGGGGCTCGCCGAGGCTCCGGGAGAAAGGAGACAAAGGGCCAGCCCTACATTTCATATGCAGAGGCATGTCAGGGTCAGCGCAGCGGGGAACACTTGATAGGAAGCGCCGGCGTTTCTCGGGGCAGCGCCGAGCATAATGCGGGCAGAAACAAGCTCATTAAGGGAGATTATGCCGGAGCCTTCCTCACAGACACCGAGCTCGCCTTGTTTCCCCCCCGCGCCCATTCAGGGGCGGTAAACAGGGGTCCGCAGGGGCCCCCGGCGGCCCCGTCTGCGGGTGTGTGTGGCGGGACCGGAATCCGCCGGCTGCTGCCGCCCCAGCCTGCCCGGCTTCTTTGGAGTCCGCTGAAATGTGAGAGGGTGAAGCAAACCAACAGAGATACTCCGCCAGGCAGGCAGTTTCCATTAAAAACTGCCGCCAGCCAGGGCTGATGTTCTACACTGCGGCAGCCCAGTGACCCGGGAGGGGGGCTGACGACCGGGAGGGCCCGAGTTTGGCTTTAAATCGGTGCCGCGAGTCATGCCTTTGAGTCACAGACGGCCGACGGTAAATTAAACGGGCATTTCGCAACAACGAGACGCGTCAATGAATGGGATAATGCAGCGTTGTGGATTCCTGTGGTGTTCCTTCTCCGCTGTTCCGGAACCACACAACATGACTCATATGCGCCTGCGGGCGGCAGGTAGCCCGGCGGCATGGTTTTGGGGGCCTTCCGAGGTCAGGGTGGCCACGTCCGATGGCAGCTAGGCTAAGCTAGCGTGGATACACTGTGAGAATTCTGTGAAAGTACAGTAACATTCCTAAAGAACAGGGACCTCTGCCCAGATGTGGGAGTCCTCCCCCACCCCTCTGAACTATGATTCAGATGCAGCTGGACTGCAGGCCCACTGGGGTGTTTGTTGACAGAGGAACTTCCAGGTCTGATTACTCAGTCCTGGCAACAAATTATAGTCCCTTTCCTTCCTTTTCTACATCTACACTGACTGAGCACTTTATTAGGTAGACCTGTACACTAGCTTATTAATGCAAATATTTAATCAGTCAATCATGTGGCAGCAACTAAATGCATAAAAGCGTCAGAATTGGGTAGAAATGTGATCTAAGTAACTTTGTTAATGTGAGAGGTCAGTGGAGAAGGGCCAGACTGGTCAAAGCTGACAGGAAGGTGACAGTAATGCAAATAACCACGCATTTCAACAGTGATAAGCAGAAGAGCATCACTGAACACACAATGCATCAAACCTCTTGGATAGGCTACAGCAGCAGAAGTCTAATAAGCCAAATAAATACCTAATAACTCACTGAGTGTATATCACAATAAAACTGCTTGCATTGACACACCGTGCTGTGTACCACTTAAATACATTGGTATTGGTGCTACCAGGGGTGACATAGTGTTCCAGAGGGCTGGACATGTATTGCCCTGCAGGTATGCTACTTTAGCACTGTGTAGTGTCAGTCCTCCTTGCCCATGAATGAGACGCCAGCCTCAGTTTTGGTGTGGGCGTCCTGTTACTGCTTATTCTTCTCATTCATAAACTTTGAAAGTTATTTCCGTGCCCGAGATTGACCACAGGAAGAAAAGGCCCTCATGGTTTTAGAGGAGAGTGAGCGTTAGCGGTCATGGGGTTTGAGTCTCACGACACAGACCTCTTCCTGCGCCCAGCTGGGGTCCGTGCAAGGACAGGCTCCGGCCCATCCCTGAGTGTTTATCCAGCGCTATCACATCCTCCACCGAAAAAAAAAAACACCCCAAAAGGCCGGGGCTTGGACTCGTCCTGAAACGAAAGCCGCTGGTTCCTGTGAGTTCTGTTTCCTCCCACGCTGGTCCGGCCCGCCTGCTGTTGCTCAAGTCTCTCCGCCGTGAGGCAAGACTGAGGCAAGTTCTTACAAGAAGAGCTTTTTTACAGTTGAGGAGGATTCCTGTTTAGTTTCTGTTACACCACAGCTCCTGTGTCGCTGTGACCCACACGCCCCGGACGGAGCTCTTTAATGGTGCGTTGGAGGAAGAGGAAAACAAATAGCACTGTGGCATGAGCAGCAGAGCCCTGTAATGACAAAACATCATGCTGCTGTTTGAAGGTTTGCTTCTGAGAACACGATCTGGACCCCGGAGAGTTTAGCTGTTCAAAGTAGTAGTGTTATTTTTTTGTTTTAGAACTTCCAATTGCCACATATTGTGAATTTAGCTGAATCACGCCTGGTTGCCATGATAGCCCTGTTTATTTCCTGTCGCACATCTGGATAATAGAACATGGATAGTCTCACGCAGACGCATTGCACATTCACGCTTGCTGCACTTTCTCAGAAGTAATGGTTCAAATACTCTTAAGACCAATTCTGAAAATGTTTACGTGTTCCTGGTTGTTTGTGTACAGCCGTCGTCAATCAGCGGAGACCTCTAGATTCCTGAAAATTATTATTTTTTTCTTTTTTTTTTGATTAATAAACCTTTGCACCCCCACCGAAATACAAGCACTTGATTTATTGCGCTCCTGGCCGGTTTTCAAGTTTCCAGCCTTAATTAATTTACAAGTGAAATGTGTATACAGTGCGTCTGACCCACCCAGGAGCTGGCTGGGGCTGGGGCTGTGTGGGGCTGGCTGGGGCTGTGTGGGGCTGGCTGGGGCTGTGTGGGGCTGGCTGGGGCTGTGTGGGGCTTTTGGAGATTCAGAGGAGAATGGGCTATTGAAGGTGAAAGGCCCGCAGCTTCGGCAGCCAGCACTGTTCATGAGAGGCTCATCTCAGGCGTCTGCTCTCACATACATACACTGGTCATTCTCTGCATGAATATCAATGAAGGCGCGGAAAATGCGGCCATTCTTCCGCCCCCCAGCGTCACACACACACACACACACACACACACACACACACACACATACACACCCACACACACACACACACACACACACACACACACACACCCACACACACACATACACACCCACACACACACACACACACACACATCGCATGCGTCCCTGCGCTCGCCTCCTCGACGGGCCGAAAGTCATTCTGGTGTCCGGTGGTCCACTGAACTCACACACTGTGTGCGTGTGTGTGTGTGTGTGTGGGTGGATGGGTGTGTGTGTGTACAGTCTGTGTATGTGTGTGTGTGTGTGTGTGTGGGTGGATGGGTGTGTGTGTACAGTCTGTGTATGTGTGTGTGTATGTGTGTGGGTGGATGGGTGTGTGTGTGTACAGTCTGTGTATGTGTGTGTATGTGTGTGTGCGTGTTGTGTGTACAGTATGTGTATGTGTGTGTGTCTGTCTATGTGTACAGTATGTGTATGTGTGTGTGTGTGTGTGTGCGTGTTGTGTGTACAGTATGTGTATGTGTGTGTATGTGTGTGTGCGTGTTGTGTGTACAGTATGTGTATGTGTGTGTATGTGTGTGTGTGTGTTGTGTGTACAGTATGTGTATGTGTGTGTGTGTGTGTGTGTGTGTGTGTGGGTGGATGGGTGTGTGGGTGTGTACAGTATGTGTGTGTATGTGTGTGTGAGTGTTGTGTGTACAGTATGTGTATGTGTGTGTGTCTGTCTATGTGTACAGTATGTGTGTGTGTGTGTGTATGGGTGGGTGTTGTGTGTACAGTATGTGTATGTGTCTGTGTGTCTGTCTATGTGTACAGTATGTGTATGTGTGTGTGTGTGTGTGGGGGGGGGGGTGGGTGTTGTGTGTACAGTATGTGTATGTGTGTGTGTCTGTCCATGTGTACAGTATGTGTATGTGTGTGTGTGTGTGGGTGGGTGTGTGTGTCTGTCTATGGGTACAGTATGTGTATGTGTGTGTGTGTGTGTGTGTGTATGTATGGGTGTGTGTGTGTGTGTGTGGGTGGGTGGGTGTGCTTGTCTATGTGTATGTGTGTGTGTGTGTGTGGGTGGGTGTGTGTGCTTGTCTATGTGTTTGTGTATGTGTGTGTCTGTCTATGTGTACAATATTTGTGTGTGTGTGCGTCTGTGTGTCTATGTGTATGTGTGTGTGTGTGTGTGTGTGTGTGTGGGTGGGTGTGTGTGTATGCGCGTGTGTGGGTGGGTGTGTGTGTGTGTGTGTCTATCTGTGTGAGTCTGTGTCTGTCTGTGTCTTCAGGCAGTATATGTGAATAAGCTTATATGCGAATTTACAGTATTTACTGTTGTTTAAATACACATTTTTATTACTCAGAGGGAAAACCATATTGAGCTTGGGGTCATATATAACAACTTTCGCTGCCTCCTTTTTTTCCCTCTAGCCAGCTTGAGTCCGTCTTTAATAAATCAGCCCCTGGCCCGAGCCCAGCTCTTAACACAGGAGTGTATAATAAGTTCATTTATTTGTCAACACAGACGCACCAAGATGAGAGAGCGCCTGGTTCTGAATGTTAAAAAGGCCGGTGGAGGGCTGGCTCTTTGATTGCTAAAAAAAAAAAAAAAAAAAAAGAAAGAAAAGAAAGAGAAATCCCCTTTAGAAGCATCACACACAGTTTGCTTTGCAATTGAATATGGCAATATGGTAATGCACAGGCTGTTCCTCTGCCTCCTGCATGTCCACTAGCCCATAGGTGGCCTGGCAACAGAGTGATGGTGGGGGTGGGGGGGGGGGGGGGGGAGGTGTCCTTTCTTTATTGATGAAAAAAAATCAACAGGGCCTGGACACAGACTAGAGAATGATGTGCAGAAAGAGAGAACCCCCCTCTGGCCCCCGGCCCCCCCACGCCCGGAAAAAAAAGCCCCTGCCTCCCCTCCTAGCCTTTGTGCGGCCCATCGGGTTGAATCGGTATCAGCGGAGAGGGGTCAGTGCCATGACACTCAATGGCGTGAGATGAGGTGATGACTCCAGACAATGGAGCCACACTCTCCTGTTCACCGCGCCAGGGCCTGCCAGTGGCGGCACTCAATTAATATGCTAAAAAAAAATAGGAGCCCCGCTAATACAAATCGCTGCCGGTTGTAGCAACAAAGGCCGGGCATGTGCACCATTCAGCCGCCCGAACCCGTGTGGCTTGTTTTGGGGGGGGTGAGGGGGGGGGGGGGGGCGAGGGGGGGGGAGACGGGTAGCCGACAGACGCTGCGGAGGGAAGCCTAAGAACCCTTTTCTCTCCCGCTCGCTCTCTCTCTCTCTCCCTCCCTCTCGTTCCCTTTCGCTCTGTCTCAGCCGGTTGCTCTTTCAGGCTTCTGGCCCGTTTGCAAGCTGTCTTATTTGCATTATGAATGACAGTGAGGGGAGCTAACAAGGTTATTGGGCTTTGAGACGCGCGCCTGTGACCACACGTGGAAAAAAGGACCTACAGCGGAGAGTGCTGGCATGGGGACTGTGCCTCTTTATTCCACCCTTTCCAAGGGCTGCCCAGCTTTCTCTCCCCTTTTTTTCTCTGCTGTGGGGGGGTGGGGGGGTGGAGGGGTGTGGGGGGCACACGATTTACTCCAGACAGGGAAGAAAGGTGGGGGCGGGGGGTTAGGGGGAAAGGGGTATGGCCCGAGGAGGGTGACTTGAGGGACTTTTCAGCCCCATTCAGGAGCCCAGTGAACTGTGGTTATCCTTGGCCTCTGTCATTAGCAGGGACTGCACACAGGCCTCATGTTAAAGCAGGTTATTTATCTTCTGCGTCCCTCCCCACTCACTCCCATGATGCTCCGTGCCAAGCCCTTTGTGCAGCCACTGGACACAATGAAAAAAGACACTTCAGAAATGATTCAGATATCACTGTTTTTTGTCCCCTGCTCAATGGCAGCTCCTTGGTTTTGGCATTAGTTGCATGTTTTCTTTCTGTAAGTGAAGCGTGCAAAGTTGGTGTGAAGGTATGGTGATGACGGGATGATTATGTGTATAAGGAATTTTAAAGACCTTTGCTTTGGTGTTAGAAAAACACCACACGAGTCAGAAGGTGAAACCGACAACAAGTGTTTATAAAGTTCTCGCAGGGAACTCTGAGTGTATTTCCCCTGTTTTTTTTTGTCCTTCACATTTGTAAATTTACTCCCATAACCCATGGTTTAGCGTGTGATTAATGGTCGCTGGTTCTTGTTCTTCTCAGATTTCAACTTTGCGATGTACCCTCCCTCTATGATCGCCACCGGAAGCTTTGGGGCAGCCATCTGTGGACTCCAGCTTGATGACGGTGACCAGTCACTCTTGGGGGACAACCTGACAGACCTGCTAGCCAAAATCATTAACACAGAGGTGGTGAGTGCTGCCATGTTTTCCTTATCGGGGCATATTCTCCGTTTGGGTGATGCTGACACCTTGGTTGAAGGAAGGGGAACATATTTTTAAAATGGCTGCCAGGGGAGTCCTGAAGCTTAGGGTAAGCAATGTGCTGGTTGTGATTTGGGGAAGAAATGGAGAAGTTAGCCTGTTTGTGCTTTCCACTGTCACAAGTAAAGAGTCTTTCACACTAGACGGTTCTGTCAGCGCTGCATGTGGTGCCCACATTTCATACAACCCAAACTGCGACTCAAACAGACCGGCTCTTAATACCAGTGCAGGTTTGTAGGCAGTGGTCAGAGCCAGATTTCCACTGACCTCTCACCAGAAAGGAGCAGAGTTCTCTAGCATAAATAACTTAAATATTTCTCCCGAGGAGGAGTAGAAACACAGCGTTGAAGGGTTGCCAGTCTGAGAGCCCGTCGCTGAGACAAGCCCGCGATTGTTCTGTCCTCCCATGGACACCTGTGGTGTTTTGCGAGGGTGAGAGGAACAGCATGCACTCAGCCCAATCTGATTGGCCGAGCCTTCTGTTTTTGCGAGTCGGTGGTAACCTTGGTGCCCAGCTGCAGACCGCTACCTCCACTCCGAGCTCGCGGGGGCCGAGCCCGGCGCACACCTGGAGCGGAGACGTGGGCAGACCTGGCGTTCCTGAGAGGCCGCAGCGGGCAACACGATGTTCCCTCTAAACCAGCGTTTCCCCGGCGACGCTGGGGCGAGGGCGAGGCCGGCGGCCGCTCCGGCCCAAAATAACGACTGCCGTCCCAGACATTCCTGCTACCACCCCGCTGTCCACCGGAAACCTCTGCGGGCCTTGGCTTCCAGGTTTCGGCTCGGTTAAGGAGCGCGGACGCAGCTTCTGGTGGGATGCAGGCACGCCCGTGGAGCTGTAGGGAGGCTGGGAAAACGAGCGTCCTCGCCGATTCCCACAGCCCAGCCCTCTCCCTGGACCCCTGCAGAGCCAGAGCACGGCTCTTAACTCAGAGTGCGCACTCAAGCCGGCAGGTCTGGGGCCGGGGAGGAATCAGTGTGGCAGCGTGCATCGCCCAAACACAGCGGGATGCAAGCCGGGTGTGGGGGCCTGGCTTTCGTCAGGGCTTCGGAACGTTATGGGATGTGTGTGTATATGTGTGGGTGGGCATGTGTGTGTCTGTATGTGTGTGTGTGTGGGTATGCGTGTGTGGGTGGATATATGTGTGTGTGTGTGTGGGTGTGTGCATGCATGTGTGGGTGGATATATGTGTGAATATGTGTGTGTGTATATGTGTGTGTGGGTGGGTATGTGTGTGTATATGTGTAGGTGGGTATGTGTGTGTGTATATGTGTGTATGTGTGTGTGTGGGTATGTGTGTGTATGTGTGTGTGTGTGTGTATGTGTGTGTGTGTAGATGTGTGGGTGTGTGGGTCAGTATGTGTGTTGTGTGTCTCACACACATACTCACCCACACACACCCACACACACACTGTGTATGGGGGGGGGCTGTAATTTGGACTCGGGACAGGTTGATGCTGGGCCCACCGCAGAATCTTAATATCAATCCCAGGTCTGCGTTCCACCGCTTGTGGGTGTGCAGGGCCCGGTGAGTCATGTGACACGGGGAGCCGCTGGCTCCGGCTCCGGCCCGCCCCCGCCTTCCTCCCCACATTCCGCACCCCGTCCTGCGGAGGGAGGGCGGCCCTGGGGCCCGCCGAATGCCACCGCCTCGGGGAGCCGCGACGGCAAAACACGGCCGCCCAGCGCGCGTGGGGTCAGGTCTCGCCCCTCCTCACGGCCCATAGCGCACCGCCGCTGGACGGGACCCCCGCCGGACGGCGCGCGGCGTCTGAAGTCCTGCGCCGTCGCATCAGCGCCGCGGTGTGCGTCACGCTGCTACGCCCGAGTCAACAGCGCCCAACTCCCGGACCTCCGATCAACTCCGCGGCATTCCTGGACGGCAATAAGCCGTGCTTTCGGGAAAACATACCAGCGCGCCCTCCCTGTGATGCAACCCGTTCGCAGCCAAACGGACGACGTCTCAGCCATAAATGCTTCCCGCTGTGAATTAGAGCGCTGAGAGTTGAGCTCTCAAAACACAACACAACATCGCTGCCCTCCTATACCTGGCCCGCCTGCCCTGAGCATGTCCTACAGAAACAAGGTATTATTTGTTGGAGGCTGCCTGCCTGCATTTCAGTATGCAAGGAAGCTGCAGACAAAAACAGCACTCAGAGGGGAAAGAGGGGGGGCGAGGGGGGGGGGGGGGGGGAGAGACACATTCCTAGTTTGTCTCTGCTTGACTTGGCAACAGCCCTTCACTCATTCATCAGTTTCACTCGCAGTAACCGACCCCCCTCTTCCTCACTCCTCTCCCTCCCCCGCACACCCCCCTGTCCTGACCCGGCAGCCCCCTCCCCGGCCGGCCGGGGGGCACGGTGACAGAGAGGGGACGGGCCAGGAGCTCGGCCTCTGCGGCTCGGAGGGGTCTGCTCCAGCTCCATTCAGAAATAAGAGGAAACTCTTCAGAGCCATTGACAGCCCTCCAGCTTACACAGGAAGCTGAGGCAGCATATTTTAGCTGAATGAAAGAGAAGTGGGCCTCCTAGCTTTTGTGCATGTGTGTGTGTGTGTGTGTGCGTGTGTGTGTGTGTGGGCATGTGGGTGTGGGCCTGTGCATGTGTGGGCGTGTGTGTGGGGTATGTGTGTGTGCGCAAGTGTGTGAGAGTGTGTGCTCGAGTGTGTTTGCATGTGTATGTGCGTACGCGCGTGTGTGTGTGTGTGTGCGCATGTGGGTGTGGGACTGTGTGTGTGCGAGTGTGTGTGCATGTGTAACTGTGTGTGTGTGTGTGTGTGTGCGCATGTGTGTGTGTGTGGGCATGCGAGTTTGTGTTTTGGGGGGATGGTGTGCGTGTGTCATGTCTCTGGCCATTTGGATATTCCATGGCATTTGTTAATTGCATGATAAAGAATGGGAAAAGTGTTTTAACACTTTAACATCAGTAATAGATAAATGGCGAATGGAGCTTGCCGTCTCAGCTAAGGGTCCATAATAGCATTCTTTGTGGCTCATGTGGGCTCATTAAATTGCAAGTGGCACAGTTTATACCACTTGCAAGGTTGGACTTTGTGTTCACTTTAGACACACTCACACCCCAGTCAGTCTACCACTTGCGATGTAATGGATTATGAGAGATGTGATGTGTTGGTGTGTGTACGGATGTGTAAGCGTATGGCTCCGGTGCCTGTTGTTTACAAGCGTGAACCTTGAAATAGTTTTGCAGGAAATGCTGATTACTTTGAAGGTAGTTGGCAGTGTGCAAGACAGTTGTGTGATGTGAAAGTCGGGCTTAAAGATGGGCTGTTGGGTCCTTGGGGTCAGAGGTTCACGGCAGGGGGCCTTCGCCCATTGTACCAGTCCCGTGAAGCGTGTGGTAATCCAGAATCTTATCATCTCCATTTCCTGGTGGTCTGGAAGCCCAGCAATCAGTGTCATTTTAAAGAGGGCTGTTGCCCTTCCTCACTGCGGGTTTTTCTCAGCACACTTCCTGTTTCACAAGGCGTGATGACACGGCGAATGTTCACGCCTGTTCTGAGGAGTCACACTCACCCGAAAGATATGTGCCCCATCTACTGTTAACTCCTCAGAGCCCGGCTGAGGCGCTAAGACCAGGGGGGACGGCAGATGTGTGGGCGGACCGCCGCGCGTTGTCTCCGTGCCAACCTCATCAGCAGAACCCTCAAAGCTTTCAAAACACAAGGAACCCTCCAGAAAACAATATTGCCCTTTCCAGTAGTCGCACATTGAAGCCATTAAAGTTTCTCGAATTAAGCCTCTGGGTCTTGGCATGGGATCGGTACCGTTGCTATAAAGAGCAGCGAAAAGGGAACGGCTTTAAAGACATAGGGCCTGACATTCCTGCGGTAAGACACAGGCAGTTCCTTTATATGTTTCATGCTTTAGTTAATATTCCAGGAGGAATTTATTCTTCATGACTAATGGAGCACATCTCGGTGGGAAGTGGGAAGCCTTGGAGAAGATTGCAGTTTTTGCTGGTTGCTTTAAACCACATCATTACAGGAGTCGGGTGCAACACCCCGATTCTCCAGACTTACCCCCCCAAGTAAACGCTGAACGTGTGTTCAGTGCATATGCTCATCAACGTCTCTGCAGGACTGTGCCCACAGATACAGACACAAAATGAGCCTCACGTGTCCACAGTCCAAAATTGATCCCAATGTTATCCTGGTAAGGGGGATTCATCGTTATTCAAACTACTGAATATGCAGTGTGCAGAAACAAGTTAGCCTTGACAGTTATGCAGTTATGTCCCAGATTTGCATGCTTCCTGTTCTACCAGGCAGAGGGTCATGTGACCACTTCTATACAGCAGACCAGGGGTCCTACCAGCAGGCAGAACATGGAGTAGCAGGTCAAGCAGATTAGCTTCGTAAGCAAAATGCTAAAGTTAGGCTATTAGTTATTAGTTATAGCAAGCTGCTTAGCCTGATGTGCTTGGGTAATTACTCAGCTCCGTCGGTCATAATGAGTGAAAATGACAGTCTTTTTCTTCCCTCTTCCCCTGGTCCCGCTGCCCTGGCCCTAATTTAATTCAGGCAGGGCTGGCGTGTCCCCGCCAGTCATAATACAGACCCAGACTGCGGCGCATGGCGTTTTAATTAGCTGCAAACTCCAAAAGAATGCTCCCCGCTGCACAAGCAGGCCGCATTCTTCACTGAGCTCTGGCTGCAGGGCTGTGACACACAGCCTTCCCACCGCCATCTTCCGCTCCAGAGCGGAGGAGGGAGGGAGAGAGAGGGAGAGGGAGGGAGGAAGGAAGGCGGGGGAGGCTGTGAGCTGCAGTTCCACCCGGGGCCACCGGGGGGCGAACATTCTGCAAAGGGGAATCAGTGCCTTTAGAGAGCTCCTCTGTGGGAAACGTCAGAGCTGAGCGCATCTGCATTCCGTCCGCTCTCCTCCCTGAGGCTGGGGAGGACGGGACAGGAGCTCTCACTCCCCCTGGCCCCGCGGCGGCCTCCTCTTCCCACAGTCCTGGTTTCGGCTCCGCTCTCCCTCCATCCCACCATAATGGCCGACATTGTGGGAGTGCGGGTTCTTAAGGGGCCCTTTTCGGTTTCTCCCCCTCCCTTCCTGGGTTGTCACCCTTTGAAGCTGTAACCGGAGCTCTGTGGGTCTCAGGTGACCCCCCCCCTATCCACCCCCACCCCCGGCAGGCAGCGCCTGGCTCTCATTAACAAACACCTCCCTCCTGTTCCCCTGGAGACGTGGATGTAATTAACATAGCTCTGGTAGTACCTGTGTTTCTGTGGTGGTCGGGATCGGCGGTGGGCGTGACAGGGGCTCAGCTCTAGCGCGCTGACATCACGCCCCCCACCCCTGCGCTGCCTCTGGTGAGGCGGGGACTGGAGCGACCGCCCAATACCCACCGCCCCCTTCCCGATGAGACATCTGTGCACTCAGCCGCGCAGGACAGCCCACACTTTGTGCCTCTATATTCCCATTTCAAGGTGTGCATCTTCCTACCACTGTCTATAACTTGTTTCAATTGCAAAGCACTTTGAAAAGGCGCTCCCCAGGGGACTAATGAAATGGTCAGCATACGCATTATGTAGGGATGTTTTTCTGGGGGGTTCTGTGCATTTGTTTTCTTCATTTGTTTTGTAGGGCTGGTTTCCCCACATTAGGTGTTCCCATGGTGAAGCACATAGGTGTTTGTGGTAATGCCTAGCACCTACTGAATATGCAGTGTGCAGAAACAAGTTAGCCTTGACAGTTATGCAGTTATGTCCCAGATTTGCATGCTTCCTGTTCTACCAGGCAGAGGGTCATGTGACCACTTCTATACAGCAGACCAGGGGTCCTACCAGCAGGCAGAACATGGAGTAGCAGGTCAAGCAGATTAGCTTCGTAAGCAAAATGCTAAAGTTAGGCTATTAGTTATTAGTTATAGCAAGCTGCTTAGCCTGATGTGCTTGGGTAATTACTCAGCTCCGTCGGTCATAATGAGTGAAAATGACAGTCTTTTTCTTCCCTCTTCCCCTGGTCCCGCTGCCCTGGCCCTAATTTAATTCAGGCAGGGCTGGCGTGTCCCCGCCAGTCATAATACAGACCCAGACTGCGGCGCATGGCGTTTTAATTAGCTGCAAACTCCAAAAGAATGCTCCCCGCTGCACAAGCAGGCCGCATTCTTCACTGAGCTCTGGCTGCAGGGCTGTGACACACAGCCTTCCCACCGCCATCTTCCGCTCCAGAGCGGAGGAGGGAGGGAGAGAGAGGGAGAGGGAGGGAGGAAGGAAGGCGGGGGAGGCTGTGAGCTGCAGTTCCACCCGGGGCCACCGGGGGGCGAACATTCTGCAAAGGGGAATCAGTGCCTTTAGAGAGCTCCTCTGTGGGAAACGTCAGAGCTGAGCGCATCTGCATTCCGTCCGCTCTCCTCCCTGAGGCTGGGGAGGACGGGACAGGAGCTCTCACTCCCCCTGGCCCCGCGGCGGCCTCCTCTTCCCACAGTCCTGGTTTCGGCTCCGCTCTCCCTCCATCCCACCATAATGGCCGACATTGTGGGAGTGCGGGTTCTTAAGGGGCCCTTTTCGGTTTCTCCCCCTCCCTTCCTGGGTTGTCACCCTTTGAAGCTGTAACCGGAGCTCTGTGGGTCTCAGGTGACCCCCCCCCTATCCACCCCCACCCCCGGCAGGCAGCGCCTGGCTCTCATTAACAAACACCTCCCTCCTGTTCCCCTGGAGACGTGGATGTAATTAACATAGCTCTGGTAGTACCTGTGTTTCTGTGGTGGTCGGGATCGGCGGTGGGCGTGACAGGGGCTCAGCTCTAGCGCGCTGACATCACGCCCCCCACCCCTGCGCTGCCTCTGGTGAGGCGGGGACTGGAGCGACCGCCCAATACCCACCGCCCCCTTCCCGATGAGACATCTGTGCACTCAGCCGCGCAGGACAGCCCACACAACCTGGAGTTCCACTCACCTTGTGATCGCCAAGCTGACCGATCACACTGTTATCTCCTGTGCAGCTGAATAGGAGGGCACTAAGAATGGGGGTTTGCCTCCAAAATGCAAGGCACACATAAAATTTCGCACGAAAATACCTGGGCTAACAATGTATAAAACGTATGAGTGGATTAGCATGTTCACAGAGATTGTGTTGTGTGCTTCTATAAAATGCAGAGACAGATAAACTGGCTATGAGCCTCCTGAATTATGTGTTGCCTTGCATTTATTCTGCTTTTGTGCCCAGATTTGTTTTCCTGAAATATGATTGATTAATCTGTGGGACAATTGTGAATTATTGACTACGTTTGATTAGTTGATTGGGCGAGTGGTTAATTTAGCACGTGAGTCTAAATGAGTGCGTGTAAGCATGTTGAGATGTGATTCTGCTGAAATATTTAAATGTACTCTCTGTATTTGTACATGTAAAGATGAATCTCTCCGTGCTGCAGGACTGTCTGAAGGAGTGTCAGGAGCAGATCGAGAGGGTTCTGGTGAGCAGCCTACGGGAGGGCCGTCAGCAGCAGCAGCAGCAGGAGCAGGAGCAGGCCGGGCCCGGGAGCAAGGCCCTGGACGAGCTGGACCAGTCCAGCACCCCCACAGACGTTCGAGACATCAACCTGTGAGCCGGCAGGAGCGCCACCCCGGGACTAAATCCTCCATCCAATCAAAAACCAGAAAAAAAAACACAAAAAACGAAAACAAGAAAAAAAAAAACAACCACAACAACAAAATGCTGGCTCGCTAGGTGATCTTGTTTTTTTTTTTGTTTTGGTTTTTTCCTATTTTGATTTAATATGAAACTTCCTCCCATATATATTCCTAAAATACAAGCTATTTTAGATATTAAATAAATATTTTTTAAAAAGTTTTACATTGAAACAAAAAAGGTGCCTCAGATTTACAGAAGGGAAACCTATCATATTTTTCATATTTGCTGTTTATGATTGCATATGCATAATATAGCTATATTTAATAAGAAAAATATGATAAACAGTTTATAATGGCTTTTTGAGATAGTGGGCTTGCATTTTGTGGGATCAAGATATGGGCTGTTTTTGTTTGTTTTGTTTTAGTTGTATTTTTTTTGGTGTGGGGCACGTATCTTTGGGTAAGGCACACACACACTGGGTTTCCATTGGGTCAGAATGGGATGTCGCCACGGTACCTGCACTGAACAGCAGGCGTAGGCTGTGTGTGTGTGTGTGTGTGTGTGTGTGTGTGTGCGTGTGTGTGTGTGTGTGTGTGGGCGGGGAGCCTGTGGCCTGAGGAAACAGGCTTTCAGCTGGAGGACATATGACAAGCAAGTACTCTGAGACCAGGACAGCGAGAGTCCCAAAGTCAGGGCACGACTGAGCACAACTGAGCGCGTCATTCAGAAATGGTTAATAGTGCAGAAATGCAAATCTGTTATTATTATTCCTATTATTGCTATTATTATTATTATTATTATTATTATTATTATTATTATTATTATTGTCAAGGTTATTTTGATTACATCACAGGGAATGCTTTGAACATTATTTCAATAAGCTTATTTTTTTCTAATGTCAGGAATAGCTGCTTCAGTGTGTCTGTGTATGCATGTGTGTGCATGTGTGTGTGTGTGTATGTGTGTGTGTGTGTGTGTGTGTGTGTGTGTGTGTGTGTGTGTGTGTGTGTGTGTGCATGTGCGTGTGTGTGGTAACTGGGCTGGATGAGGGTGGGGAAGGGGTGTGGTCGCATGCAGCATTTAGAGGAACTGTCAGAAGAAGGGGCTTAGGGGGGTGCTTTGTCTGCCTGATTTATAGTGCGCCTGCATCACTGCCAACTGAGAGAGAGAGGGGGGCGGCGGACAGTGGCAGATAAGGCTGGCAGGCATATATGTTGAGGGGCAATGAGGTTGTTGTTCCTGAGTTCTGTTGCATTTAGGTGTTGCATTTCGTTTCCAAGTTACACACAGAGATTGCCTTTATTACAAGATATCATATCTTTATTTTGATTTATTTTTATTATTTTATTTTATTATTTGGTTTGTTTTGTTCTGTCAGTTGTGGAAGGCGCCCAGCAGTGCTTTTGTGGAAAAGGAGTAGGTTACGCCCAGAAGGGGGCGCTGTTGTCTGAGTGGTGGCTCAGTGAGTGTGCTTATACCGAGAAAGACACTGGGCCTGCAGTGTGTCAGGGGGAAGACAGGGTGAGAAAGCAGGTGACCAGACATGCAGGAGGAGGACTGTAAAATGGGGGAGAGCTCTGCGTGGATTGGCACGTTTGGGGGCTGTGTGTGTGTTTGAGGGGGGGTAGAGGGAGTTTGGAGTAGGTTGGAGCATGCTGCTTTGTAGGGGGTGGTGGGGGGGGGGGGGGGTGGTGGCAGTGTCTGGTAGGCAGAGGAAGAAGTGATGCCTTCCAATGCTTGTGCTCCATGTCCTCTGTCCTTAGACGGCATGCCAGAATCAGGAGCAGGTGTGACACTGCCAGGTTATAATTGTAGATTTGTTCATTTGTTTTCTTAGTTTATCTAAGTTCTAAAGATACATTAAAACAAGAACGGTGGGACACGGGGGAGCAGTCTGGAGTGGTGGAACACTTTGTGCCTCTATATTCCCATTTCAAGGTGTGCATCTTCCTACCACTGTCTATAACTTGTTTCAATTGCAAAGCACTTTGAAAAGGCGCTCCCCAGGGGACTAATGAAATGGTCAGCATACGCATTATGTAGGGATGTTTTTCTGGGGGGTTCTGTGCATTTGTTTTCTTCATTTGTTTTGTAGGGCTGGTTTCCCCACATTAGGTGTTCCCATGGTGAAGCACATAGGTGTTTGTGGTAATGCCTAGCACCTATGGCAAAGGACATTCCAACTGAAAAACATTCCAAGAATAGAACCAGCTGGAGAAAGAGGTCAGACCATTTCATTGTTATCTTAAATAGAAAACAATCCAATTTAAAAGAAAATGCCAAGGCAAATTTATTAAAGGTGACACACAAGGTTGACAATTTTGATATAGGGGTTTTCTGTTTGTTGGGTTTTTTTTAAGTTTTATTTTTTTATTGATCAAAATATATAAAAAAGACATTCATTTTACTTGAATTTTATTTTTTGTCTGCTCCATAGCAAAATGACTTGGATATGATACAAAACAAAAAAGTTACAACAACTTTTCTTATATGTTAGTTTTTGCACATTGTTCTATGAGCAATTGATATGTTCTTTAAAAAAGATTAAGCTGTTCTGTCAGATGCCACCTTTTTAACGAGCTTGTAGTCAGTGATAATACGCTGCATGCTGTGTTGCGTTTCAGACTCGGCAGGACTAATGTCTGAACAGATTTCACAGCTCTCTTCTATCATAACGTATCTCCTTCCTGAGGAGTCATCCTTACATGTAGTAGGATGCTCCCACCCCAGTGGGGAACTTTTGCAGGTTGAAGAAAACACAGTTCCATTGCTTTAAAGTCAATGGTGTCCTCTCCCTGTGACCATCTCGTAATGTGTAATGTGGGCCATGTTGCTCAGTGATATCTACCCTACTACAGCAGGTTATGAATCTTAGTGGCCTTGCTGAATAGCACTTCACCAGCCCTGCAACACAATTCCCGTATGGAAACGCATACAAATAATGTGGCATCACAAAGACATTGTTAGGATTCTACAAGCCCATACATTCCCAGGCTGGCCCATATAGGGCATCTTGTTGACTTCCAGGGGACGGAAGTGCTACGTTTCTGTGGATTGATAACAGATTAGGAGGGGAGAACAGGTGGAGGAGTTCAGAGTATTATGAGTATTTGGTTAAATGGAACAAATGCTTTTAACACACTCAATGGAAGGGTGCATCAGTGGAACCCTCCAACTATTCTTGTCACCAAACATAGTGAGTATGGCCATTTCATCATCTTCAGGCCCAGTTCTTAAAATCAGTTTTGAAATACTTTATGCTGAATGAACTGGACGCTGAAAATTATACTTCTGAAATCCTTTATTTAGGTGGCTCTGAGGTTTTAAAATTGCTATGAACAGAAAAAAAAAATAATGCGCAGTTTTGTTTTGTTTTTTTGTTTTGTTTTGGTTTGTTTGTTTCTCTTTATCTTAAGAGTGGTTGGTGTGGTGGGGATAGATAATGTAATCCAAAGTGAAGAGGGCTGAAAGGAGGGTGATGATATCATTAAGTCCATATTCTATTGATTTTTTTATTTTTTTTTGCGCTGCTAAAAAAGCTATGATTTTGTTTCATTCGTATACACAATAACATTACCTAGTTGTGATGTGTCACTTGAGTGTGCTGCTATTTTATAAACATTTTTACTATAATATAATTACTTTACTGCTTAAAAAAAATACAGAATACTGAAGTAGATGGTAAAAGAAGAACATGGAGTGAGTGTCGGACTGGAAATGCTCTCTGTACAGTTTGCTGAAATAGCATGTTTCTGTTCTGTTTTTTCCCCTCTATCTTCTTTTCCCTGTCACATTCTGCGAACGCGGTATTTATACACCTCAGGTTTACTGGACAAAAAAAGGCCCTTCATCAATACCTCACAAACACACAGTTTTTCAGGGAGCCGGGAAAGTTGGAAGGCAGAGCAGAAATTACAGTTCTGTTGTGCATTTGGGGAATTGTAAGGGAAGTGTTTTCCCCAAAAGAGAGGATTTAGGCATAAGGGGCTTCCACCTGGATTAAACATAGTGGAGGGGGACACCCTTGGACTTCTATTCGTCAGTGTCTGCCCATGAAAAATTCTGACATTCAATGCATGTCCTGTACATTAAATGAGAGTGCTATGGGTGAGCCTGTGGGTAACTTGAGTAAGAGCAATATTGCAGTGAATGCAGACAAGATATGTTAATTAATCAGAGACCATGTGTATGTCTGTACATTGAGGGTCAGTGAATTGGTTTGGTTGAACCTTATTTGATGAATGGTCTATGCGGCTTTGAGGAAATGAAAACACAAGTCATCCTTGCTTTCATTCTGTGGGGTTTCCTCAGCACTAGGCACTCAGTACCTGGCCATACCAATTGGTGCATCCTGAACTCAGTTATGACATCTTTACCCACCTGGGACGTTCTGAGAACAATGTGGATTTCACTTATTTTGTTCCCCTCCCCTATGAATCGCATCATGTACCTCAATCATGTCTGTTGCACAATCTCTGTTCAATAAACTTCTGCTTTAAAGAGTGTGACACCATAAATGTTATTCTCACATCTGTCTTCCTTTTTTATTTTTTAAATTAAAGCAATGAAAAAGCTGAAGCGGTGTGCGGGTGTAAATACTGGAAGGTGGAATGGAGAATGCTGTGTAGTAATGGAAGCGCTGGAAGACTGGTCAGAGGAAGGAGGCAGGGAGATGTTGGGGGTGATGGAAGTACCATATCTGTTTGGTGGCTGGAATTTTGTCATTCTTTGTTGAAATAAAGAGAATCGGCTACCTCTGCCTGGAAACCCTCTCAATAACAGATCCCAGCAATACTGTGATTATTGTGATCCGATTAAACACACGCACCTATAATGATCATGGTTTTGTAAAAAAAAGGAAACAGTAAAGATCGTTTATCCTATCTCTGTAACCTTTTAAGGGATTTTGAATCGTTTCCAGGCAGATGAGATGGTTGTTTTTCAGTCAGTGGCTTTTGCTGACAGGCCAGTACCCCCGGGGGGTTTTGTGTTCCGCTGACCAGTTAGATGTCTCCCCGGAACGAGTCTGGGGACTTGATGGTGTAGTACGTTAACATATAAGTTTCAGAGTTAGTGTTGAATTCAGTATTGACAAGTCTGTCTATGATTAATCAGTTCTTTATTGATCTGTTTGAAGAGGATTCCTTTTTTAAGTGTTGTGAAGGATATAGGCATGCTGTACGGTCAATAAACTCACCATGAATGAAACACATACCTCCACTCTCATTTTATTTGCTTGTAATCAATTTGTCTCCCTCAAATTCAAACAGATTTTTGCCAGCCATGATATAGGTATATCAATGTGCTGAATGTGGCTTGGTTTTCAGATAAATATTTTTACAGTCCCTGTTTAGTAGTTTTAATGGCTCTAATCTTCATACATTGTGTGCAGAATTCATATACACAACCTTTCAACTTAAGATTCAATTTGGCATGCTTCATAATGCTGACCTTTTACTATATTTATACGTTATGATTCAAATCAGTATATTCAACTGAATGATGACACACAACACTAGCTACATAGCTACAGGAATGCACAATTCCAAGCCCAGAAAGATAATTAAAAATGGTACTTGAAAATTTCTGTCAGTGTTGTTGTACTAAATATAATACAATAATAATATAATATGATATAATATAATATAATATAATATAATACTCAAGACGAGCAGCGAGCAAATATGACATGATTAACTAAATCAAATGCATACTATTATTTGTCTTACAATGTACATTTGTTTTGTAAAACTAAGATATGTGATTTGTAAAGCTCCAGTCAGCCTGTAATGAAACATTACATTACAATAAAACATGCTTTAGAAGCATTAAGAACTGCGGCCTACTTGAAAGGATCTACCGTTAACATTTTTGTTTATAATAGACACATTTAGCCTACATGAAGACTAGAAAGACTGTCTGCTTTTCTTTATACGTATATTCGTAAACGTATTATAAAGAAAAGGTCTGGCATGTCTGAGGGATATTGTTTGTACTCATACGCGTACTATAATTTAGCCGTCTTAAAATCATTAGCATCTTTAAATCTCAGCGCTGTGCATACTATTGGTCATGTCTAAAGAATGTCTGTTTTCAGGTCCAATCGCATTACAACACATGGCTTCGTCATCAAAGCGCGCTGTGGTACCGCAACAAAGATAATACATACTTAAAAGATCATTTAAACGTTAACACCAGAGTGGGCTGTTTGAAGCAAATTCCATAAAGTTGTCTGTTCTATCGTCAATTCTGGAGCTGTTTGAAATTGTTCAGGAGTTTTCCCCTTTCCATTCACGTACTCTACATTTTGGAAAGACACAGATATTCGCATGTTACAAATGTCAAGCAAGTCGTTCTTGGGGGCGGATCAGAATCTTGTATTACTCAACCATCTTGGACCGCATCTAATGCGGATGTGACTAGTAGTGCACAGCTAGCGGCTTCATTAGAGGGAAAGGAAAGATTAGTGAAGTCAGCTACCTCAAGCAGCAAGAATGAAAATGCTTACATTTGGCGTAACAATCGTCCGACAGTAAGTTGGCTCTATCACCTTCATGTTTCTGTATTATGTGCGAGCCAGGCCCCACCTTCTCTATTCTGACTGAATGCACCATGGACTAAGTTATCCAAAGTCATGATGGAGCTCCAAGTATATAACGTTATCTGACCAGATAGCCGCCTCGCTGAATATCTTTTAGCGAATAAAGTATATTTGTTATAGATTGTTGCCAACCAACGTAGTTGAAAAGGCAAATGAGGCAAGTGCCGTATTTGTTTATATTGTTGTCATTGATGCTCCTAAACGCTAACGGGGAAGCAAATATATCGCGTAAGTTACAGCTAAATATATTTATCTGGTAGCTTTGCGAATACCGCTTTGAGCGGCTGTATTTCTATGTTCCCTAGTAGAAGTTTAAGTTCACAATTAACATGGAGCTTTATTAGCTGTGTTTGCGACATTTGTATTTAACTATACATTGATGAAACCATGGTAGATATCTCGATTTTCCTTGGGAGTCCTTCGTTCCCCAATGAGTCGTCCCTGTATTCATGTCTGTCTTGTGTTTGATTGCATGTAACTAACAGCTGTTAACTTACAACTCACTCTCCTTATTGCTTTTCTAGTGGTGAAACCCAGTACAATAAGGACAAGCTACTTCAAGGTATAAATATTGCATCAATGTGGGAAGAAACCACGACCATAATCACCATTCATGCGATCATTTTCAAATCACCATTGCACTTGCTTACATGACAAACAACACTTTAGAACAGGTTGGTTGTGGCACCCATGTAAATGCCTGGAGTGGTCAAATTTGAGTTCCAGTTACTGTGTATTTGAATAGCAGAACAACCGGATTTCACAGGTTCCAGAAATGGACTTCGTATTCCTCCTGCAATTAATTGTCAACCTCATCATCTTCCCTTATTAAACATTCCCCAAAATACCACCACCAATTTGTCCCTGTCCTCAAACGTACCTTGTTTGAGTTTCATATTGCTACTGAGCCCAGTGAAGGCACTGATACATGTGTCTCACAGGGACTGCCGCAAACATAACAAAAGCTACCACAATTAGTTTTGACTGTCACCAATCTATAATCTCCTGTTTCCTTAACTAAGGTTTTATAGATGACCTGCTATAAAAGGATGATGATTTTTGGGGTGATGGAGTGTTTCTCCTGTCTTAGTTCTGGAGCACCTTGTATACTGTGCCGAGCAAGAGTCCAACTGAGCTCTTTAAATATTGTTCAATTCTGTGGTTCATTGGATGCTGATTAAATTGTTTGCACCGTTTGACAAATAGTATGTGTGCCTTTGTACATTAAGGCAAACCTAGAATTCACTCAACAATTAAGCTTAATTCAGACAACTGCCAGACATTAAGTGCCAGAATATTAACCAAAGTTGTGGGGGAAAAAACACCTCTGTTTCATACAGGAGAAGGATTGCACCTCTGGCAATTTCTTACTCAGAACGCATTCCAGACAAGGTCTCAAAACTGCTGGGTGATGGGAAAGTCAGAGCAGTACTGAATCAGCCTGATTCTTAAGAAGCAGTTGGAGCAAATAGCAGGTTTTTCTACCAAGACTACAGCTGCAATAATTTGATTTGCTGGTTCGCATCTGTCCCAGGAATGGTTACTACATAATGACTTTCAGTACAGGAATAAAACACGAGACGGAAGAGCCAATGTCTCTTAAGGATTGGACTCATCAAAATCATTACCTTCAGACTGCATACAAAACCTCCAGCAAAAGAAGGTTACATGGCATTTAACTGAAGCAGTGATCTGACTATGTCAGGCGTGAGTCTGGGTGGTGTTTACAGGGCATTGTTGCTGCTCTTGATACTCCAGGTCAGGGTGTAGACTTGCCCCTGTCAGAGACTGGGCTGCAGCAGGCAGAGACTGTGGGGAACTACCTCAGTGAGCTGAAGTTCACCAACGCCTTCAGCAGCGACCTGCAGCGTGCCAAACAGGTGAGGCTCGGGGTGTCACTGACGCTCTGCAGAATGACTCTAACAGAATTCTGTTTAGCTAATTATCAAGTGATGTCTTTTATTTATAAATCAGGAGCATTATGAAAAAAAAATACTTGTGTATGAGTTCATATAAAAAAATAATAGAACTCAATAATATGGCAGTAAATGTCCCCCTACAAATGAGCTGTTATTAGCAGAGGATCAGTTCTGGTGGTCAGATGGCGTGGTAACCATTTGCTTCTCATAAAACACTGTCTGTTTCTTATTTGCGTTTCAGACGGCTGATATCATCTTGAGAAACAGCCTGCACTGCTCTGGCCTAGAGGTGGTCAGAGACCCCCTGCTCAAAGAGAGGGTGAGTACTCTTTGTGTAATATGTCAATGCATTAACATTTTAATGTGTAACAGGACCAAATGTGGGAAAGGTTCAAGGGGGTGAATATTTTCTGAAAACACTGTCAATTTCATGTGCTTATCTTCTCGAGATGACATTGTTTGGCGTTCTCAGAAGAGGGTGCTTGGCTTGATTATGAACAGAGTGACTCACGTAGCCTGTCCTTTTTGCAGAGTTTCGGGATTGCAGAAGGAAGGCCTGTGGATGATCTAAAGAACATGGCCAGTGCCGCGGGCCTGTCCTGCCCCAATTTCACCCCTCCGCAGGGGGAGACCCCGGCTCAGGTGGGGTTCAGATCTGTGAACCATGGAGCCATTGCGCAAAGCAGTTGCATAGTCTGTTAACTCAGCAAGTTTTTACAGAGCATCAGTGTGTAAAGGCCACTGTCTCAGTTCAGAGTTATCTCCGTTGTAGAGCAAGGCTGCCTAACCCTGTTCCTGAAGATCTACCCTGGGTTCTGGTATACCTGATTGTACTGATTAGCAGCTCAATGAAGTCTCTAGCTGTTGAATGATGTGTGCTTTTTAGGGTTTTGAGTGAAAACCTGCAGGACGGTAGATCTCCAGGTACAGGGTTGGGAACCACTGTTATACTTCATTTAGCGTTGTTTCTAATTAAAATGATTAGATGTGAGCTCAATGCACGTAATTCTACTACAATATAATGGAACTGCCTCCTTAGAACTAATCATTCTTTAGCTGAATTCTGCAAATTGTCATGAAAATTAAGTGAAATTAAAGCAAAGCTGGATAATTTTGCCATGCAGTATTTAAAAATGAACAGTAGATGGCGCCACGACACAAATAAAACAGGCAGCTTACTGCTATCGAGTTGTGATGGAAAAACTGTTTTATATCAGAAACAAGCATCTTAATTCATTGAATTATTAATGAAGCAATTAGTCACTGTTGAAAAGGGCACACATGTTCTGCCCAGGCCCACAATACCACATTGTGTCCTTTTTAACTGTCAGTCCACATTGAGAATACAGTCAGAAAAAAAACAGAGGATGTTCTTTTGACAGGCAGTTCAGAGCCCTCTCATTCCATAGCCAATCATGTCTCAGATTGTCTGGGAGGTGTTGCTTGTCACCTGACCCTGCTCTGTGACATGGCGTTTCGGCTGATGTATGATGGGATGTGCCGTGGTCAGGTGACAACCATGGGACGTCCATTTCACGGCCAGAACAGGGCGGCGCTGCCAGTCTCGAGCGCGGCCCGGCGTGTTGGGTCAGGGTTGAACCGGCAGGAGCTGGTGTCTGTGTGTGCGAGTGAGCGAGCGAGTGTGTCTGTGTGTGTGTGTGTGTGTGTGTGTGTGTGTGTGTGTGTGTGTGTGTGTGTGTGTGTGTGTGTCCGTGCGCGGGTGGTTAAAGCGCTGTCCTCTCTCCCAGGTAAAGCTGCGGATAGAGGAGTTCATGAGCGCGCTCTTCCTGCGGATGGCGGCTGACCACGGCGGCCCAGACGGACCGCAGGACGCCTGCGGCTCCAGCGGGGCGGCTTCCTCTCCCGACAGCGAGACCGACGGGCCCGTCGCCAGTCGCCCTGACGACGGGCTGCTCGGCGTCCCCGCCCACGCCCTGGTGGTCAGCCACGGGGCCTACATGCGCGTAGCGGTGCGCTACCTGGTGGAGGACCTGCAGTGCTCCCTACCCCCCAACATGAAAGCCTCCCAGCTGTATTCCGCCTGTCCCAACACGGGCATCTGCCGCTTCGTCTTCACCCTGCGGCTCACCGACACGGGCCCCGTGCCCGGGGCCGTCCGCTGCGTCTTCATCAACCGGAAGGAGCACCTGAAAGTCGGCAAGGGGACAGACTAGGGCAGGAGGGCAGGAGAGAGGGAGTAGTGAGGGAGCGGTAGGAGAGTGCAGCTGGCGGAGGGAGGACCACAGTGCTGAACGCCGTGTGCCGCGGTCCCACAGTGAAAACGTCATTCCCTTTATTTTACTTTCCTGTTTGATAACATTTGGTTCTCACACTTCCCTTCAAACAGATAAGCCATTTGAAACATTTTAATTGATTCGCGGAGAAAACTGCAGAGAAATACTTGACAACATTGAAATTGTTGTTGCTGATTTTAAACACATCCCTTCCTGGTTGTTGACCTTTACCTGTTCAGCACAACTGCATTGTGGGTGTGTGAACATCCCAAGCAGGACGTTTCCCTCATTGAACAGGCTGTTGGTATTGAGTAACGAGTTGAGTAACGCCCTTCTTGGTATGGCCAAGCCTCTGATGTTTGGTAATTGTTAAGTAAAGCTGTAATGTCCTCCATCTTTTGTCAGATCAGTATTAAGGTCTACAGGAATACAAGTAATCTTGTCCATGATTTTTAATGTGAAAAAATAACACATTTTGTAATTTGCAAGCAGGCTGATTTTGTAAAGCAGTTTTCCGATTTCAAATCTTTCTTTTGTTTACAATCCAGCATATCTATTGGTTGAGAGTATTTATGATGTGGCAGTTTGTGAGAGTTTTTTTGGGAGGGGAAGGGTCTCCCTGATTGGCTGTCCCATGGTATGGTTGCTGTTTGCCTGCACCACAGTGCTGGGTGGGCGAGCTACATGGGAAACTAGTATTCAGCCAGCAGTCAGTCGTTTTTTAAGAAATACCTCCTATATGACATATGATGTAATACATTGATGATTAATTAGCTGCTGTTAGTGCCCTTATCTATATGAAATGTAAAGGGTAAGTTTATGAAATATGACTGCTGTAAGTGAATGCACAACTTGAATGTCTATGAGTTCAGTGAGCTGAATCCACACTACAGCACGCACTGTATCCACATCAGTCTAACTGAGGGGACCCGTGCTATTGGTCTTCTGTTTGGCCCACTTTCATTGTTTCTCCAATGTGTCCAACAAAGCGACTGAAAAATAGCTATTTATGAATAACCCAAACTACCTGAGTCATTGAGTATGTCAATGAGTCCTGTATGTTTCTGTGGAATACTTAATTGAGAATAAAATTATTTGTATTTATGAGCAAAACATGACTTGCATATGGTGATTAAAACATCTGCTAATTTTCCTTATATTTTGAATGTCTTTTGCTGTGTCTACGTTTCACATTACTGGAGCGACATGTAGTGACATGTAGTGTAGCGCATTATCGAACGGGCTCTGTCTGATCATGCTCAAATGTGCGATATTTCCATTTCAAGGCATTGTTTTGGAAACATTGAATGAAGTGAAAACAGTCCTTCTGCCATGGGCATTCCTTGAAGCACACTGATTCAACACACTGTGATTCAAGAACATTCTGCCGTGACATCATCTGTCACATGATACCAACGTCGGTTTGCTCTTTTGAAAAACAAATATTGATTGTGGTTTGTCATTGTTTATATACATATGGGTGTTGGGCTTTGACCTCAGGTCCCCTTTACCTACTGCTAAAGAATCACAGCTGCCTGTGAAGTCTCTGCTCATCGCTGAGTCACTGTTGTGCTCCTGCCTTTTATCTAATCTTTTTTTAAACTTTCTTCATCGTTTCTATATTTATCCTGCAAAACTATATGTCCTGTTTGAAATTGTATGTGAGAGCACGTAGAGAAACTGTGTGGTTGTTGATTTGCGAGAAATAAGTCACTTTTTGGTGTTGGTGAAACAAACCAATGGCAGCCAGATGTGAGCTCCAGCGGGCACACTTGCATACTCATTCACAGGGTCGTTCCTCCTGTTCATGGTTGTACATTCACCTTTTTAAATCTTTACTGTAGGCATTGCTGTTTTTTCTTTTGGTTTGGCACTTGCCCTATTGTCAGGAAGCAGGGCAACACACACATTTGCCTGAGCATGCATACCGGTAATAGTCTGCTCCACTTGGGATGCCCAGGGCAAAAGTGTTTCTGTACAGAACCGGTTCTTTAACCTTTGACTTTTCGCCTGATAAAGTGATATTTTTTCACCCCTGCTCAACCTAAAAGGGCCTGTTTTTGGATAAATAATGTATATAAAATACACTCAGTGAGCACTTTATTATCAACAGGTGGTCCATGGAGTCCTGGATCTTGTTCCACAGAGCAGGATTACTGAGTTAGCTGGATAAGTGAACTGAATAAAACCTGGAACAAATCTGGAATATTTACTCTGTTGAGGTAAACAATAGGTTTTCCAAAACAAACAGTTTCAAACGTAATTAAGAAGACTGCTGAGAGGCCAATTGTCCAATTACTTTTGGACACAAATTAAAGGTGGCTGCATTTTAGCCTCATTTTCATTGTTTAATTTAAAATCCAATGTGCTGGAGTACAGAGCCAAAATAAATTGTACCACTGTCCAAATACTTATGGACCTCACTGTATATTGGAAAAATCTAAATCGATAACCTTTTGAAAATGAAAATTTAAGCTTTTTTAAATTGACTGGATTTTTGTGACCCAGGATGGCTATCCCTGGATCAGATATAATTAAAACCCCTCGTCTAGAGTGCAGAAGATGTGTGTGCTTTAGCTTTTTGTGTATGTGTGACGGTGAAATAGCAGTGATGGAGGGGCACAATATTGATCCCAAATTGAGCAGTAAAAAAGTCAGTGATTCATCCTGGACCGTTCTCTGTGGTGCAATTTCGGAAAGCACCATACGAGAAGAATTCAGTGAAAGGGGTGAGGTGCTGTTGATCCCTGGCCTCACTGGTCTGGCTTTATTGAAATCTATTTAATGCTTAAGGGTGCTGGGACTGTGCATTATGAGTGCAGTCTCCAGCACTGAAACCTGGGGCTCATTCCAATCACTTATTTTTCTCCTCTTCTATCTTTTACTTGCTCCTGACGCGGAAATCGATCAAGAGCCGCCATCTTTAAGGACATTCCATTCTGTTTAATGTTCCTTCTAGGAGTTACTTTCTTGTGAAGAAGTATTTGACATATAAACTGACCTGTAGGTCCACCTCTGCCACACATCCGCCACGCATCTGTAACTGACATGACTTCGAACTGACGCCAAATTCACGTTTTCTCAATTTCTACATCTTTACTTATTTTTCTTTTATCTTTTCCTAGCCTCTCCCGAACAAGCCTAGCCTGATACCCATTGTGTCCTTGGCTGCGTCAAGAAGGTGCTTCAAACCTGTTCCTGGGATTCATTTTGTTTTCAGTGAAACAGTTAATGGAGCATGGGAGAATAGGTCATCTAGAACCACTAAAGGGGTATTAAAGGGGTGGCTTTTCCAATGTCATCGACTTCTGTGTATGAACCAATTAAAGAGGGTTGCTATGAACTATTCACTTTTTTTATTGGTTCCTACAAGTGCGTACTGTAGTGTGGCCTGTTTCACAAAGCGGGATTACTGAATGAGCTGGATAACTGGCAAATAAAATCTGTTCATGTTCATGTTCCAGATTTTGGTGGGGTCTGTGGAATTTGTGGAATGGGCCCCAGGTGATAGTTCCACCGATTATGTACCGATATTACAAAGCCTCATCCTCACTGCAAATACTTAATGTTCATAATTCTCATTGTACCCCACTCCTTCCTCCTCCTTGTCCTGTCTTCCCTGTGATACTATGTCTTTCTCATGCATGTAAGAGCATATTCCCGAGAGCCAATGGTAACTTGTTACAACAGCAGTTAAAGTGGGGGAAAGGTGTGCATGCAATGGGTGTAATTACTCATTACACAAATGTACTGACAGGGTCATCCAGTCCTTGCCTTTCTGTTTGAAGACCGACAGGTTTTTCAAAAGAACTAGCTCAGAAAGGAACGGCTTTTAACTTAAATCATACGGCGTAAGACACCAAATACTACAGGAGTAAATGCATAGTATTCACCAACTTTTTATTGGATAATGCTCACACTTTGCTGACATTAGTCAAAGTGGTGATTTGTTTGAGGAAATGTAAGATAGAGGAGCAAAGCTACCGGCTCTATGGCTTGAAATGAAATTTTTACGGTTCACTTCCCACTTCTTGCACCCCGTCTTTAGCTGAGTGTATAGTCACACTTTTTCACCTGCCACACAAACGGTTCTGCTGACTCAGTGTTGGCAGTGCAATGGCTGAGTTTGACGTCAGGAGGTCGGAGAGCCTGCAGGCCTCAACAGGCAACAATTACAATAACGAGTGCCTCGGTCCTGTAACACATGTTCTAGGAGGATGCAGGATGATGATGTCATGGAATTCTGATAGGAATCACTGTGGTTGTGTGTGTGGAAGTGATGGGACATTTTTTTTCCTCTCCTCGGGAGAAACGTCAACCACCGGAACACAGTCCCCCAGCTCCAAAAATAGACTCAGGTGAACATGAAAGTCCTGGGAACGTGTCAATGGAAAACCTGTTTGTTTTCTGGCATTTCTTAAATGGGAACTTCTGTGCCCAACAGTCAGCGGTCCCAACAGTTTCTTTTCAAGTCATGCTTGTCTGAATTTTGCCTGTAAACATGTGCTGTATAAACAATTGTGAACTTCAGCGTTCATCAAGACTTCAAATCTCAGCTGCATGTATTGCATAAATTAATATGCAAAATGGAATAGGTTGGGTATGTAGTGTTGTAAATCAAACAACCCAAGTTTAAATCATGAATGTGGATGATGAACAGGAGACCAGAGGCAGAACTGGCACAGTCCAGATATGACTGATCATGGAGTCCATACACACGCTGTGCTGTAACAGGGTGAGCCACCCAGTAACCACATTGTTCTAGTAACTGCTGGTAGCTTCTGCTAAGGCTACCCAACCATGAACCTTTTCTTAAATGTTAATATGCAGATAGAAAAATGAAAATATAAAATAAAAATGAATCACTTCCATCTTATCAATATTATTTATTCGTCAACAAAAATCCATAGACAAATCTTTCTCCAAACTTAAGATACACATATAAATATTATAAATAACAATAGATGAATACATTTAAATAAATAAATACAGTGGATTGATACGTTGTCCGCTGGTGGTGCCCAGCACCTCTTTTACACAGAGTTTAAATCTAACAAAGATGGTTTGGAGCAAGGTATTACATTTGGAGCATGGTATTACATTTGAAAATCGCATGCCACAAAAAAATGATGTTCACTGAGAACTTTTTACCCATAGAGTCCATTAAAGGCAATGGAATTTTTCTTTTTGTATTTTTGTATTTTTTTTTTAAGGAAAAACACTGTTAAGGCAATTTTTATATGTGCTGTCACTGCCGAGCTACACAGTAACAGTAAGGTACATGAAAAAACAACAGTAACAGCAACATTTTTCAACCATAATTTATATCTGATATGACCCTTTGTTGTGAAAATGGACTGCATATTGCAAATGATTTCTAATAAACTTCTGTGAATTACACACTTAAAATTACGAAAATATCGAAACAGTTTGCAACAGTCCATGATATCAAGGTAAACTTTGGGAGTAAAGGGTAAAAGAACAAAAGGACTTTGTTTGATGTCATAATACACTTTCCAAGCAGTACTGACATTGCCTTGTAGAGAGAGGTCAGTTTGACACTTTTGTGTTGTGCCCCCAACAATGCTGTACTTCATTACAATCTGTACATGCAACTCTAGATTCCTATGGGATTTTAATCCATGCCCTGGTTGAGAAAAATCTTATTACTATTGGGGGAAAAAATGTTATTCCAGGCTGCTCTTTTCATGGAAATTGCATTATACAAGCTTGACTAAACAGCATTTTTATACAGCCTTCGATGATAATGCTCTTCTGGTTTCCGTGACCAACAGCAACCCTACAATCAAGTGCCTTCTGAAGCAGGTTTGAAATTTGTCAAAAATCAAAAAAGGCTACCTGTAGCTTCAATAACATGTGGATGCAAGAGGTAAAAGGTCTGGTACTGTAGCCTAAGAGATTGTCTTGGTAACATCTTTAAAAAAAAAAAAAACAACAGTGGGTTTTTCAGACCAGCTGTATCAGAGCCCACCTTACCCCTCCACTCCGTCCGCACGCCCTCTCCTCAGCCCAGGGTGCCTGCTATCCGGGGACTGCTGGGGTTCATGGCGTGCAGCACCTGCAGGGGATCGTCGAAGTTGGACGTGATGGTCTCCTTGGAGACGGCGCGGCCGTGCTCGGGCAGCTCCGTGTCCTGGTCGGCGTCCTCCCTGTAGGCCAGCGAGTCGGAGCCCTCGTCAGGCTGCGTGAGCATGCGCAGGGGGTCGGACGGGTCCACCGGCCTGGTCCGCTTCTCCCGGTGCAGCAGGCGCTCCAGGGGCACCGTGTTCTTTTCGGAGAGGAAGAGCGAGTACGACGGCAGGTTCTTCCCCGCCACGTACGCCTGCTTGGCCCCCTCCAGGTTGAGCACCAGGCCGCTGGTGCAGGAGTAGTAAACGTCGTAGTGGTTCTCCAGCAACTTGTGGTGGAAAAGACAGTCGTCTCTGCTGCAGACCTCCTGAAGGAAAACAGAGGAGTTCAGTGATGGGCTTCTGCACATCTGAGAAGATCTCAGTCACCCATTTGTACACAACCGTGGTGTAAAATCCAGCTACGACCAGCTTGAAATGACCAGCTCGAAATATGTCATAAGCTGGTCAAACCATTTACATTTTACATTTTTGTCATTTAGCAGACGCTTTTGATCCAAAGCGACTTACAAGTGCATAGGTTTTTCCACAAGTTAAAGCATCATTTTAAACCATGTTGTGTATGGAGCTGGTCTGAACTTGTCAACCAGCTTCCAGCGGTTTCGAAACCTAGTTTGAGCCGTTTTCAACAGGGAATAGAACACAACATAAGCCAAACAAGTGATGAACGTGGTGTATACTCGTTTGATGTGGACTCTGGTGGTATGTAAATAGCTTGATTTAAAGGTCTGCTTGGGCTGTCATGATAAATAGCCAAGGTGGATCCAGAGGATATTTAAAATAGGACACACTCCCCTCCACAGTGCTTAACAATATAATATTACAAAATAACATTTAGGTTTGACCGTTTAGGGTACTTACAGAGCTGAAAGTATTTCCATCTGCATCCATGCACAAATAGCGGTTACTTTTTACACCAAGTATAGCCAGTCGATCTCTTGCTTCCGATTTCAGCAACATTACACCTGTTTGGGGAAAAAAAGAAAAAAGAAAAACGTGAATTACACTCGTTTTATAGATATAGGCTAATTCATAGTAAATAAGATACCATTAAACAATCTATAAATTAAATTACCGGACTAAGCCGCTTAAAATATACCTATTTCAATGAGATGTATCAGTGTATACTATACCATCAAAGTAACTGCTATAAAACATCAAGATTTTAAATGTGAAAAGGGCTACATAAAGTCGAAATGAATAAACTTACTGTATGAACTTCTGCTCGATGTTTTCCTAACTTGACCATTCAAAGGGATTTCCAAGTAGAAGTTGCTGATGTCCGAAGATGTCTGCAGGTGTACATATCTTTTGGGGTTTCCCCAGTTGGATCCAAGCAGCGGAGAAGGGTTTGGGAAAGAGTCCACAATCCTGAAACACTGAAAAGCAGCCAAGCAGAGAGCGAGGAATGACGAGTGCATGTTCAGGCTAGACACGGCGTTCCACTTGATACACAGTGAGATCCTAGTCCCAACGTAAATGATAAGGTCTAAAAAATAAATTAGTCCAAAAGCTTGATTTGAAGATGAAATGGTCCGCCTTTGGTTATTTCACGCCAGAGACCGGAGTTGATCTGATGTCCCAAAGTTTTGGTGGCGGCTATTTAAAGCCAGCAAGTGCCCCCACCTTCCATCACATCCTTGAGAGAGCGCTCGCCCCCTAAAACAGATGTGTAGTGGTCCCCTGGGCGAAACGGAAGGAAGTAAGGCCCATAGAATCCGAAAGCTTTCCACTACTGTGTTTATTTTGAAGGTAATTGGTCCAGACGCACGCAGCGGTTAGCAATCACCACTTAAAGCGACCTATCACTGTTTTCATCATCCCACACACGCATCCTGGACCCCTTTCCGAGTTTTAAATTTTAGTACGTAATCTATAAGATATTTCAGTGTAGTCTAGTACGAGAACTAGTATTGCATAATGGCCGAGGCAGGCCATAGAACAGTGATCCAAGCAGAATGAAGGTAATACACTTTATTGCAAGTTATTTCCTGTGGGCTTAGTTTTTGGGAAGAATCAAGAATGAATGAAAACAAAACCTTTACGACACGATTACAGGTCGTGAGGCGAACTAAACATTGAAATGATGAAGTCCCGGTTCTGCCTATACCTATAATAATAAGAGATGTTCATGTAGATTATACAAAATGTAGGATTTTTACAATAGTTTGAGTGAGCATCAAATTGGCAAAATGAAGGCAAATCGTAACAAATGAGACTAAACACTAATGTTAGTAAGCAGAAATATAGTTTTCAATGTTCAGGGGAAACATAGATAATATCGGTCTTTTATCGTCTACACTAGCGCTATAGCCAGTTTTTGCGTGCTTATGCTACGGAAGAGCCTGCGGTACGGGTGATTGGCTGTTGAATCCTCTTGAGAATATTCATTTTCTAAAGCTTGCGTTTTACTTGCTCGTTAATTTCCGAAATGTTTTGGTGGTTTAGCTAGTTGTCCACAACACAGATGTTTAAAAAAAAGACCTGTTAGGAGTCTTCATGACTGAGCCTGATAACTTCCTTAGTTTTGCCAAAAGAGGGAGCCATAACTCTAAATATGTCAGGCTATGACGTCCTTTTTTTACGTTCACATTAACCAATACAACCAGTTTAGCAAACAAAATAGGGAAGTGCCAGAATGTGAATTAATCAATTATACCATGTTTTAACAAACATCAAAATTTTTCTTATTTCTCGGTTTACTAATTGTAGTGCTACATTCATTAAATCAGTGGTTCCCAACCTTCATTCTGGGGAACCCCTGAGTCTGCTGGTTTCTGTTCCAACCACAGGTGCAAGCCCAGAATTTTAACAAGCTGACAATTTTTCTCAATTATGTGCTTGTCATTTCTAGTTATTATTAACCCTCTTAGACCACACAGCTTGTTAAAATTCTGCGATTCCAACTCTGGTTAAACCAGCATATACAAGGGGTCCCCTGGACCAAGGTTGGGAATAACTGCATTCAATTATATCCATCAAATATTTTCTTCTTTCTATTCTGTATTGTTTTCCTCAATAATTAATTGGGACTGCAGTCCCATGTTTCAACTGATGATTTTTGTCTCTTAAGTTAAACTAAATCACCAGTGTAATGTACTGTAACAGTCCATCAGTAAGTGGTTTGGGGGTTTGAGCCATACATCCCTATTGGTATTTAACCTGCTGTGTAGTCTCTCAGGAAAAGAGAAACTGCTAAAATGTGAATAAATGAAAATGTCATCACATACTGTATGTGTCCACGCATGCATGTATGCATATTAAGTACTAATAATAGTAATGAACATCATAAAATAGAGGAAAAGGAGCAGTGAGAATGTATCCTTCATTCATCAAGATGTAAAATTAAACACAGCCGCGACCCAATAAAAAACAACCCTTTATTGTTATTTCAGGAATACAGTAGACTGCTGTGCACAGCACATACGTACAAAAATAAAAGGAAAACCATTTTTTTTCATATATTAGTATTCTTACTATCATCATCAGTTTTCAGAAACAAATGATTGAAGAAGTTCTGTTGTTTCCTACTAATTTTACAATCATCGTAACAAATCGGAACTAAGGCAGAAGGTGAGGTATATGTTAACAAAGAGGAGGGGAATCGGAGGAAGCACACCCCCTCCTCAGTGCAGGAATACAAAACTAAGAGAGAACACAAAGGCTGCCGACACACACAGACACACTGCCCCTCTGCGCCCAGGCTCTGACGACCTGCACAGGGCACCACTCCCCATGAAACACACATCAAGCTTTTCGTTTTTGTTCAAACACTTTTCTTTTTTTATGAAGGGTTCTTTTTCGACTAAAAGCATGACTCCTTCATAAGCACTGTCGTTAACTAACTTCAGGACGACATAAACATTTATAAACTCATGGCCTGTCTACGTAGACGCTACGTTGGCCGTTTCAGAGAAATTGTTCTTTATGTTTCCTTAAGCACAATGGCAAAAGACCATAGACAGCTTTAACTTGCTTTTACTCTATGGTGTTTCATGCTGTATGGTATCATGGGATACTGTGCAGAGTACAGCATCATAAACCTCCATGACTGAGAGGAAAGCACTCACATACAAGCATGTCAATGTGAGTTATAAACACTTTCATGGGTACAGTGTCCTGTTGGCCATATGGACCGGCAAAAAAACAAAAAAAAAAAAAAAACAACAACAAAAAAATGTAAAATGAATACATACATGATGGATAAATAAATAAATAAACAAGGTTCTCATCACCTTCATGAACATTCATATCACAGGTGTTATTTTTCATTTGTTTTGTAAAAAAAAAGCAACACGAGGGCCAGAAAGGAACCGTAAGAGAGGTCTCCAGAGCAACATCACAAATCCTTCAGCGCTACGCGCTCCATTTGCACTGTGCCGTGAAGTCGCATCCCAGACGAACCCAAAGCAGTTAGGTTCTGCACTTTCTCTCCTTTCAAATGCACACGACGCTGTTCAAGTGCACATTCGCAAACCATCATTTTCAGCAGCTCCTCAACGCTGATTGCCGATCAACCGCTAGGTCTAACACGGTACCCTTCTCTCTTCAGACTCAAAGCAGGGTCAAGACACAAGGAAGCACGGGTTACCCTTTTCTCTTAACAGTTGCAGAGTTTCTATTTCTACAGGTTCTAAAAGTAAATGTATGACACAAACTCAACAATGTGCTTAACCATTCTTTTCACTGATGGACATCCAGAGTCCCAAGCATCACCCAACTTTTGGTATCCAGTTAAATTCCTTAAGCAGACCATGTTCGTAGCACCCTCTCCTCTCTAAGTGTCCATTGCACTCTTCTACTTCACATGCAGAGACATAAGACTGGACCCCATCAGCACAACAGATGATAAATGATTTCCTTTTTTTTTTTTAGGGTAAATAAGCTTATCAGAACTGAACATAAGTAGTAAAAGTAATTTTGCATGTTTGACTATTCTTCAGAATCCAACTGCTGTGTTAAATTAGGCTGTCTGGCTTCTATACAGATTGTTCCTATTTAAAAATAAATACATGTACCAGTTAAGCTGATGCCAAATACTTTTTGATTCCAAAAACACCCCATGCACAGTGAGACTGGTACATGGGCCCCTCCCTATCACGGTCACCCACAGTTTCCTCTGTCTTTCCTTGACTCCTGACATCTCAGTTACATTGTCTGCAAATCTGCTACACAGACAGATATGGAGTTACACCCCTGGGGAGGGACACAATGTCTGGTGGGGAGTTCTGTCTGAATGCCTCCTCCAGGTCACCACAAGTTCCCCCAGCCCTTGTCTCCCCTCACCCCAAAAACACCCCCCCCCCCCACTCCCTGCGTCAGACACCTGTCCGTGATCATCCACAGGGGATTATCTCTTTAAATAGCAGAGCAAGACAATCCCCAAACTGCAGTAAACCGATCTCATCAAAGCTTTCAGCGGCTGCCGCAGACGCAGAGCATGATGGGAAAGCGGAGGCTTTCTGTGATTTGGCACTTTTTCCTCTCCCGTACTGCATCGAGCCTGCAGGTGTCCCCTCCTGAAAGGAGTTAGACACGCACCAGAGTGAGCACCAAGCGGCTGCCATTTCACAGCTACAGAGACATGGGTGTGCCCGCTGTTGAAGAAAGCACTCGGATTTCACCGCATTCTGACCCAAATGTAAATTCTGACGTCAGGTTCGTTTTCAGAACTGACCGTGCATAGGAACAAGCAATTATCAGGTGTTCAGAGATGACAGTGCTGTTCTTTACTGTAGTAAAGAGCCAGTAATGCCAGACACTGATAAGCGCACTGTGACCAGTAACGCGACAGCAGAGAGAGGAAGTCACTCATCATCCGCACCACAGCAGGAGTTCCAGGATCAGCCCCGTCTTTTTCTCCAAGCCATTACGAACGCATTAGCATTTACAGCAAATATAATAGATGCAGTATCTCCGATTCAATCATCCGTGCAGGGTTTTTAATTTTTTTCTCTCTACATTTTCATATACTATATCATCAGTATTGGGGGTTTTTTTTTTTTGAGCTGTGCACTTTGAGTCAATGAATTAAGGAACAGACTGAGACGTTTCGAGGGGATACAGAAGTAAAGTTAACAGGGGCGACCAGCAGAGATGCAGCCCAGAACGCAGAGGTGCAGAAGAGCCTGGGTGTCTGACCTTGGTCTAAAAATGGATTAAACGGGGAGGGAAGGTCCCGGCCACTGCTGGAATCTCAAGGCCTTTGCTGACCATGGCTTTTACGGTGACAACTGCCCCGAGGAACGTCTGCTCAGGTATTTGGGAAGTAGCCTGTTGCCCCGATGGGATCCACATTCTGCTGGGGTTAAACAAACATCGGGTGCCGCGTGCACTGCCCCATAATCTTTTTTTGGGTTAAAGTAGGCCTGTGCACAAAAGAGGACAGTTTGGGGGTGTAAAGTGGGCTCGGGTTCAACGAGAGGGTGGATTTGTGGTACAAAACTGCCAGCGTCTGGGAATCCCTGAAGACCTGCCCCGTCTCTCTCTGTCTTTTCTATCTGTACATAACGTCCTCTGACATCCCATAATTTCCACTTTGGCTAACCACAACCAGTGTGAACATCACCTTTGCCATTGGAGAACTGTGCTAGAGCATATTCTCTTGACTAGGGAGGCTGGTGCCAATACCAGTCCTGTATCCTGCATTTTTTTTCACAAAGCACTTTTTCACAAACATTAAACTGTAGAAAAGGTGCATGAGACCTATTGCAGTGATCTAAATATCAAAACCATCATTGATAGTCAGATTGTGCAACCTGAAATACGTTTAGGCATTCTCAATCATGTAATAAGCAATATAAATCTCCTGTTTGACTCCAATATTTTATATAATTATTATTTACATAACATTAGCTTAGTAGACACCCATTTCTAGAGTGACTATCAGTGTTTGCAGTCCTACATTTAATACAATATGTGACCGAACATTTACTGGAGCAGTGTGGGTAAAATTCCTGCCTAGCTCAAGAGTATGACAGTAATATTCAAATTCATGGGTAGCAATGTTTCAGCCATGTTTCAAGAAATTACAGCTTTGGGTTCCTCTGGTCTCTGTCCAGTCCATATTCTCCATTACTTAATTTAATCTAATTATTGAAAAGAAGAAAAATCTAAACTGAAGATAGTCCTGGCCCTCTAGGAATTGGGCCAGAGCAGCTCAGGGTGTCCGAGAGTCACGTGGCTTGCATGTCAACCCTATTTCTGACCGCGGGGTGCGTTTCTCGCATGCAAGCAGAGGGGCCGCAAGTGGCAAAGCTAAGGCACCACCTCATTGCAATGGCAAGGGAACCGAGTTTAAGTGCTTCCATTTCCCCACATTACAACGACAATGGCAACACAGTGTGGAAAAAAAGCGAAACATTCCGGCTCCTGATGGGTTTAAAACAGAAAGCATAAAGAGTTAAGCGGACATTCGATTCAGCATAACTTCATGCATCATTTCTCAGTCAGGAGGTGGCTGTTTGAGGTAATAAAAAGTATCCATTTCACTTGTAAAAGCTGAGGATATCAGTCATGACCAGTGACAGGGTGAAGTCTCTGCCAGCTATGGCAAGCACCCATATAAAGCAAAGAGGTCAGCAGTGCCTCTCACTCCTTATATAATGATAATAAAATAATAATAAGCAGCAAAGTATGGCATTTACATAAGTTCTAATACAAAGTGAGCTACCCAAATATACATATATAAAGACAATAAATACTATTATATATAGTTGTGTTAGTTTCGCAGTCAATTTGTATTTGTGTATGCGTGTGTTACCTTGGAGAATGTCCACATGTGCAAATGAGTGAGTTATTGCGAGTTTGACTCATATTCTCGGGAGGAAGTGGGTGACGGTCATGGCGGTGGTGGCTTTGTTGCCTCTCTTCAGTCTCCCGTGCTTGCTGAGGGCGATGTAGAAACCCTTGTAAACGAAGGACTCGTAGGCGTTGTAGTTATTTGGCAGCAGGATTTCCTTGAACTTGCATTCGTCATGGAAGACTGCCTGGAAATGGCAAAGGAAATGGCCTCTGAGAAATGCGGCACTGACAGCACAGACAGGGTACTTCAGTGAACAAGTGCAGATCGTCATTTGAGAGACACAGGCACACATACTCACACACAGACATTGCACATGTGCACACACATAGTGACACACACACATTACACGTGTACACACACTCACACACATGCACACACGCACTACACGTGTACACACGCACACACAGACATTGCACATGTGCACACACATAGTGACACACACACATTACACGTGTACACACACTCACACACATGCACACACACACACATTACACGTGTACACACACAGACATGCACAGACCAAGCACACACACACTCACACACAGGCACATGTCCATATGTACACATGCACACATGCAAACACGGAAACTGTATTCATAAACCCAAGTAAACCACACATACAGTAATTTATGCCAGTGTTTCAGAACCTTTTGCTTCCACGCTTCCATACAGATTTACAATCAAAACTATCAAAAGTCAGCAGCGTTGATGATACATGTCAACAGTAGGCCTAAATGTTCTTTTGGGGTTTTAATGAAGTGATATGCATTTTAATTACATTTATCTTGTCTTTTGTGAAAGGGATTTGTTCATTTAATTCAAAATTAATTTGAACTTTTTTCATTTGGATTTTTCACAGGGCACACTTGATCTTGCCTGACGGTACACTGCTTGGGAAATTCTGCTTTATCCGTACAGTCTGCATACTGTACAAAAACATTTCTGTATATACAATACACATATAAACATGCACATTCATGTACACTTTCCATGTATATACAATACACATATAAACATGCACATTCATGTACACTTTCCACTATTCCATTCTTAATATTTTTTTAGTTTGTTCGTCACATTTCTGAAGAGGATATTCAACAATTCAAACACATCCCATTATCCATGAGGGAAACATTTTAATGTGCATCTTTAGTTCCCTTGGAAAATTATGTAATTATAGTTTTTCGCCAATAATTTACTGAATTTCAAATGTCCTGCATGAGATTGTCTACTTCCTGTGCTTATTTTACCAAAGCATCACATATCCTTAAAAAGACAAGTGAAATGGTACCAAATATGGAACAATGTGGACAATGATGGACAATTATAGTGATATGGTATGCACACAAATATAATACGTACCAATGAATGGTTATTTTTCTTAGTAAAGTTTGAGTCTCTGTTGTGCAGATATTACTATTTCCATTGGACAAATAGTTCATAAGTACATTTATGGTAATAAGTATATTTAAAAGTAGATATAGCAGCCAGGAATGTATATCATATGTAAATGAAGCAGAATGCGGTAGTGTGTGTGTGTGTGTGTGTGTGTGTGTGTGTGTGTGTGTGTGTGTGTGTGTGTGTGTGTGTGTGTGTGTGTGTGGATTTTGCTTTAGCAATAGATGGAAGCAAAACCTTTCAATCCACGGGGGCTGTATTCCACAGTGCTCAGAACCGATGCTGAAACTGTCTGTGGAGATTTTATTCACAGCCCTGACGCAAGCCTCAGTGGAACTGTCTGCAGGATTCTTTTCCTTTTTTCTCTTTGGGTTGAGGCATGGCATGCAGGAAAATGTCTGGCATCCCCCACACCCACCCCACCCCACCCACACCACCCCATCCACACCAAGGACTGTAGTCAACGCAGAAGCCCAAGCACAACCAATTATTTAAAAAATGCAGTATGCACACTCTTATAGCTGTCTGAATAAACACACGTACAAAACAAGATGTATGTAAAGGCATCTAAAGTCGAGTCAAGTTAGAGTCAGATGATTGGTTTAATTTTTACAGTGTAATTGATTAAAAAGCCTGGACTTTAAATTCAAAGTAAGATAATGATAAACTCTCAAATCAAGGCGACATGGTGAACTAGATAGAACACTACTTTAAGTTTCTGCAACACATCATGTGATTACCACACTGGAGGAATCTGGCATGCCTAGATTCTATGCGGTGACAGCTAGTACTACGAGAGAGGATGCGCGAACGGGCCAGCTAAGGTTTAGGACCACAAGCCAGTATAGCCTACCTGCGTTTACTATGAGATTTCAGCGTCGTTTAGTAAGCGCGTTAGGACCGTTATTGGTCCCATCGCGCACATTGTAGGCATATGTGTACATTAATTCTGGAATATCGTAGGCATATGAGTGCATTAATTATGGACTTATGGAATTCAGTCAAACAGTGACACCGAAGCAGGCAGTTCATCCTCATTGTAGCTATGGGCTACGTAATCAAATCACTTCTGGAGAAAGAGTCCCGTGAGACCGCTCGCGAAGATAATGTCATCAGCAACGACTGGGCTGATGCAATTGTGTATTCATTATTTCTTTAAAAGCCCCTTTCCGCTAAATCAGTCTTTTCAGCGTACCAACACCAATGCAACAAACGTGTTGTATGAAAGCCAAAAGACAAAGGGCGTTAAAGCCAACATAATCCGTCGTCATTTAGAGATTGCACAGGCCTACCTTGTTTCCCACAAGCGATTACTATCATTACAATATCGGGAAGGAAAGTTGCCATATTATCACTATTCGCAACATTATTTCTTATAGTAAATTATGGATCTCTATTAATGGTTGTAATTAGGCTTCATATATTCATCGTGAAGGCTATGCCATATAAAACATTCGCAGTGCATCATTCTGCTTTATGCTAGCTACGTGTATGAGCATTCATTCATGCACCTTGCTTTTTAGCTAATGAACATACATGCATAGGCTACATGCATACATACAAAATTGAAAATGTCAGTTCCTTTGCGTCTCTAGGCTAAATCAACGCATATAGTCACAGACGTTTTCATTCACAGCAATATCAAACTCATTGCAAATAGATACATTCATAACACATACTAGCCAAGCTATTGCACCATTTTAGACAATCTTTCTGAGACTGCATAACAATTAGGCTACAAAAGGGAATAATAATTTCGCACACCTACCGTTCCGTATAACCGTCCTCTGCCGCTCATTGCGACAAACTTGTCACTTTCCACCCCAAACAAGCTAACCACTCCTCGGTCTACCGTGGAGATCTCTATTAGACCTATTCAGACAAAGCATCAATTAGGCTATACATTGCAAAATAAACCAATCAGTTCGGCAGAACATAGCCCGTGGAATAAACAATGGCATGCACTGTGCAGCAGTGGGTGTAACCTTGCAGGTTGCTTCCTTAAATGCATTGCCTTTGTCCTGGACAGTATTCACACTGCAGATTTATACGTCTTATTCATAAGAATATCAATCATAACGGTTTCCGATGTGCAGATCTATCCGTTTCTGGGCCGCAGAAGGAGCCGGTGTAAAAATAAGTTGGCGTCTAAATTCGTCCAAGCATTCATGTCATGTTTGAGCCTGGGAAGATATTTAGCACTGATGGATACGGGGTTTTTTAATAGATTGTCTTTGCTTTAGGAGACATCCAATGCTGCCTATGCGGCCGATTAAATATCATGCAAAATAACAAGGATACAGCTGCGGTTCGAGTCGCAATTACTTGCTACTGCTCGTGTTATGTGTCTATTGCATTCATTTCTGGGAGAAACTCACTGTACTGGTTTTCATTATGTACACCGTTTATCTTGCCGTCTGGGAGGACCTGAAGGTGGAACCCGATGCCCACGTTGCAGTAAAGCCTCCGCACTCTCTTGATGCCCAGCAAATAGTCACTCTCCCAGTTCAGGTCCGATTTCTCCCCTGAGACCCCCAGAATGGAGCGGGAGAACAGGGTCTCCCATCTTTTCTCCAATAAAGTTGCATTAGTCCTGCTTGGAATCGGATATGATGACACAATCCCCACTAGGAACCCCAGGAGAACAATCGCAGTCAACGTCCAGTGCGTGCTGGCCTCGCAGGACATACTGGTGAGAAGCCTTTGCGCAATGGCCATCCGGTTTACCTTCGGGGCACGTGGTCAAAATTAATGGCCCTAAAAATACCACTCTTCTTGTTTTTCTTCCTTCGGCATGGTGGCAGAGGCTTATTTTTGGAAGGCAGATCAGGGTTTCGGGCATGAAACGAAAGCCCGAGAGCAGTGGAGTAGAAAACGGAGAGAGCGCGGCAGAGCTTGAGGTGGTGATGGTGATGATTACCATGTTTTGCAGCTCCGCGCCTCTCTCGACAGGCAACGCTGGCTGTGGAGAACGCCACTCACCAAAAACCTATTTCACCTTGCCGGGTGCCCGCATTTTTATATGACATCACTCTGACTTCACGCTGCCCCATGGAATAAAGTAGGAGGGGAAGGGAGGGGAGGGGGAGAGAGAGAGAGGGAGAGAAAGTTGCAAGCCAGCAAGAGCTGAAGCGCTGAACTGCAATGTCAAGTCTGCTGGGAGTTCAATCGAATGCTGTCACTCTACATGGGAGACGGGGAGAGAACCCTCATTGGCCGGCTGTGAGCGATCATGGGATGTGATGGGCACTTTGGCAGAGCCCAAATTGGGCTGGTGGTCATATGTCTGACGGGCTGCCGCTTCCTTATTTAGAATGGAGGTGTAAAAACAGTCCAGCAGTCACCGGAGAGCAATGGCAATCCTGTGAGCCACTTCCTGTGCTGTTTATTCAGGAAGTTTACATTGCTATATATTTTAAATGCCTGTCTTTAGAATTTAGATTTTTTTAAACAAATTGGAAAAAACAAATAGTCTCACAACACATTATTTGTCAGCACTGTCAAAAGGAAAGGGGAGAAGTGTGGCATTTTATTCTTGAGCCTAATACCATCGTCAGTAATGTTTGCACGTCACTGGATAGGGTGCTTCCTCACGCGCTCCCCCGGGGAGTTATGAAGCAAAAAAAATATAGTATTCCTTGGCAAGAGAGCAAAGTATTCTTCGCCGAAGAGCGGCGCTGTTTCATGCAAAATGCTACATCAAGAATCCCATCGATCCTGACTTGCTGTCACCTATCGCTCATTCTGCTGGTGCCAAGTTAACATCAGATGAAACAATTATGCCAAAGCAATGCCAAATGCGGCATCATTTTAGTGTACAATACCTCATAATATACAACACGTTAGTCTCCATCTCCGAGCGCAAGATGGCGTTTGAGCCCAATCATTATAACAATTAAGTCAGATGAACAGGACGATTTAATAATAAGAGCACTGCTAAATTGCTAAAGCAACACTTCCCATTTCAATGCAGCAAAGCAGATTGTGATGTACAGCCCCCGAAAGGCTAAAGAAAACGCATTAGCGCCTCGTTGTTACAATTAATTTATTATTAATTTCAGTACAAAAAAAGTTATTGCGAATGTTTAATCACATACAACAGAATGAAATGATCAGTTTGATTTTGTGTTTCAAAGCATTGCAATTTTCTTTTGAGGATAAAACGCTAATGTACTTAAAAACGTGAAATAACCAGGGAACCTGGGTCATATTTTAGTACATCCACAAATACATAAAAATAATGTAAATTATTATTTTTTCTTTATTGTGAGAGGATCCCTGATTTGCCACATATTTCTAGACTACGAATAAAACATAAAAATCCCAGAGCAGATTATTCCCTGCAGGAAAAAGGAGACCAGTGACATTTTAAAAGTGATACAGACAGTTGAAACCAATGAAGAACAAACTATTGGAATGAACTTGGCAAAACACAAAACAGCAAAGTCTTTAAAATGCAATGTGTGGAAGACATCTTTTGACAGAAACACGATGTCCACGTTAACCAAGCCTATACGTTTGTACCCTGAATGGGCAAACTACTGTGCATTATTTATCCTGTAAACACTACGTTGTCAACTGGAACGAGTCTCTACATCGGTATGCTATAGACCACAACATAGATCAAATTAATTAAACAAAAAATAAAACCAAACACTGCAATTAATGAATTTACGATTATAATACCCCTGCGCATTATGTAGATTGTTACGAAGAAAACAAAGCCCTTTGGATCATGTCTGATACATTCTTTTTAAAAATAAGGGTGTATGTATTATCTGGCAACAGTGAATGGAAAAATCATTTTGAATAAAAATCGTCTTATACATGGGCTATTTCTCCATGCGCAGTTTTCAACCAAAGAAATTCAATCATAGTGAACCACAGTTGTCAGATTGTGAACATGTTGTTTTTTTGCACCATTGTTCAACATTTTGGCTTCAATGCGTTGACCTGAGGGAAATAGCCAATATTCTTTGGTGTCACAATATGACAGAAAAGTGTACAACGCACGAATAAACATACACTAAAAATTGTACACTAAAACTTGAGGCAGGTCCTGGCTCCAAAAAGACTATCCCCCACGTAACACACTAGTGTAAGATAAAGGGGGACTACTTTCCTAACGAAAAATATATCCATATATCCGGTAATATATCATGTAAGAGTGTCTGTAGACAAAATAGTCTTATTTCAGCTTTCTAATCAATAAAATACGGACGCCCTATTGTTATGAAATAGCTATTATTATAACAATCCATGATCATATCAATTTATCAATTTATTTGAATAGCGGCTGTGTTGTAAGCAGCGTAACAGAATGCGGATCAATTGGCAAAGCTTTGTGCAAGTGATGACGTGGTCACTGGGAGCAGCAGTGGTTTACCAGACAAGCACTCTGATATCACACAAGAAATAAAAATGGAGGAAAACAAATAAATTATGATGCTGAAAATGAGTTTTAGACCATCTATACAAAAGAAACAATAATTTAATTTCTTTTCACAGAAATACCCTTTGCCCTTACACCTTCATAGATGTGACACAAAAGAAGGCAAATACGTTGTAATATGTGCTTATTATTTTTTAATAATAAATATATAGCAATTTACAAAAAAAAGTTTCCATTTGTTTAGGCACTTTATGAAATATTGAACTTTGTTTTCCCAGTCTGTTAATACACATGTTCCAAGACAAGAGTATTTTATACAGCTGAGGAAACACTGTATTGAAATGGCAACACAGTATTATACTGTAAATATCAAAATATCATTACTTACAAAGGACATAGATTATCAAAAACAAGAAGACTGAATGGTAGAGATTAGGACACTGTGCAATTCAAATTCAGAAACGGACAGTCTAGTGTTGCCGAAACCAAGAGAAACCGTGGCGAAGCATATGAACACGGCCGCGCAATGACTGGCAAAACGATTCCAAATCCAGCTCCAGCCGTTATTCTGGACGCAAATCCTCTCTTATTCACACACAGTCCCTCAGTTGGTTCAGAAGACGCATTACAGGACAGTTTACCTTCCAGAAAAATTTGGCATGCTCTCTCCAACTCTGTGTATTGACTTGAATATTTGTGCCCTTTTAACTCCCTGTCTGGCTTGATACTGCGCCTCACCTTCAGGGGGCAACACACAAGCATGTACGCGCTACCAAACAATTTAAACTTACAGAACATGCTGTGAGATATTCAGTAGCAGAAAAATATCGTCGCTGGCCAACAAGAAGAGATGTTGCCACCAAAGCCAAATGATTGTACCACTCACATTCATAGCTGATTGACTGATACGGTGTACCAAGAATGACAATGAATGCATTTAAAATAGTATACTGGAAAAATAACCAAAACACACATTTAAGAAAACTACCTGACTGAAAAAAGGTAACAGCTCACCTGCATATGCAGGAAAAAGTCTTTAGATACATGGTGGCACCTGAAATTTGTGAGCAGCCTGTCAGCCGGCTGAAGTTACCGTGTATGTGGCAGTGTGTGTATGTGTGTGTGTGTATGTGTGTGTGTGTGTGTGTGTGTGTGTCTTATCTGTCACAATGATTTTGTGGCTTCTGGCCTCTCATTTTTGGCACCACACATCCAGCCATCCACTACATTTAGGCATTTACCAGCTATACTTCACTAATTGTATACTGAAAATGACAAATGACATTCCTCCACTGGCCCACAGTTGACATCACAAAGAGGTGCATACAGTACAATTCCAGGATGTGATTCCAAACAGAAAACCGTCATCATTCCCAAAATACTGTTAGCATGACAGCTGGTCTTTTATTATGGTAATTTAATGTGGGCTGGCAATTGTAGTGCCTAAAAACCCCTCTATAACTATTTGGGACTGGTCTTGGATCTGAACTGAGCCAATCATAGATCCACTTAGCAAAAAGGGAATAAATACAGATCTCTCTCTCACTCATTCTCTCAAGCACAAACATAAACGCACACACGCAAGCGCACACAACGTGCGCGCACACACACTCACCCACCCCCAAAGTAATAAGAAAATTAAATTAGTTAAAAAAACTAAAACAAAAATCATTGAAATGCCAAATGTTTTTCCACCCATAAACCCAGTTCATGCTAGCAACACTCCAGGCACACGGGTGACCTCACCCAAGCAGGTTGCATAACAATTTCCCATAGGGATATAAATATATGCTCTTATATACAAAAATATATACAGTAAAACTGCGCTTTACATAAAAACCTAAACAATATAAAGGACCTTTTGAAACGTAGTTGGATCTTGTGATGTACACATACAAACTTAAAATTTTTGAAAAAATGTGACTTGAAATTTCTGTGGTCCAGGATGGCCTTTTCTGTTGTTGTTTTTTTTTTTTTTAGTGGCTGATGATGTTTGGGGATGAGATCCATTCATTTATCATGACTGCAGTCATGGCTAGGGCAACACACCCCCCAGATAAAAACACACACAACCCACCCACACACTATGAAGAAGCAGGATCCGGTCAGCAGGTGGAGTGAAGGCCCTCCCTCCTGCCAGCGTGTCCAATCCGCCGGGAGAGGGCATCGTCAGGCACTTTCAGCAATCAGAGCCCCACACCCCCGCTCTGACAGAATCTGAGGAGGCAGGGAGTGGCCATCTTGCCATGCGCTTCTCAGACCCCTGCAAGACCTGGTGACTGGCAGACAGACTGTAGATAAGGGAGGTATAAAAAGATCCAAGGCTACCTGAGCAGAAAGCCAAAAAGGACGGTTCTCAGTCACATGACCAGCACTGTCCATCAGGGCTGGGATGAGGTAAACTTCAGACGGGACTGACTAGGGGATCGTGCCAATAAAAAATACAAATAATTAAATAAAGAATACAATATTTTAAAAGGACAAAGCTTCTGCAGAAACAGGCAAAAGGAGACACACCTTTTCAGACAGAAGGCAGTAGTGGACACACACTCACAACACACTCCCTGCCCAAGCTCCTCCACACAC